>NW_026859211.1:0-194095 GCF_026571515.1 Ruditapes philippinarum
GCGGTTAATTTAACTTAAGGGTTTCCCAAAGGGGTTTAATTTACGGGAACCCTTGGGTCACTTGTAAGTAAAAATGGGCCCCGTAATAACATCTAAAGTAAAAAAATGGGAAATAAATTGGGGTTCAAATTTTTTTATTTGTTTTTACATTTAAAATTCTTATTTGAAAAGGGAAACAAATTTTTTTTTAAAATTTTTAAAACGCTTTTAAAATAAAAAAGGGAAGTTTTTTTTAGTAATTTTTTAAATTTTTTTTTTGCATATTTTCTAAATTTAAGTTTCCACAACTGATTTTACGGGTTTTTTGGGCCTGTTTTAGTTCATTTAAGTAAAAAAAAAAATCATATTTTTTTGATCATAACATCAAACAAATTTATGAAAAAGATTTTATAAAATACACAAAGTTAAAGATGTATGCAAAATTGAGTGAAAGTTTTTTTTATGTCTTTAACGGGATTTTATGCTCATTTTTTTTTGTTTTGAATTTTTTCACTGGGGTTTTGGGAAAATTTTCAAAGGGAAAAAATGGAAAGGAAAAAAACAAATGATTGGGTTTTTAATCAACTTTTAAACTGTTATCTCCCGGGGTGCAGAGTTTTTGTAAAAATTATAGTAAATATATGAAAAGAGATTGTTATTGGGTGGGGGACATCGAAAAGGGTGTTTTTCTGAAAAAAATGGGGGGGCCCTAAGGTTTGAGAGATGTTTTTTTAAAAAAACAAACCCCAAAAAGTCACCCGCCAAATGTTATAAACCCTCTTTACTAAAATGTTTTTAAATTTTTTATTATTTAAAATTATAATTGTCATTGTTTTTATTCTAATAATATATAATTTTTAAAAAATTGGTAAGGCGAAAAAAGTTTTTTATTTATTAAACAAAATGGCATACGGAAATAAATCATTAGTTTTTTTTGGGTACGAAGAAAAGGGTTTGGCTAAAGAAAAAATAAGCATAAGTTCCCCTCCCTGTTGAACGGTTTTTAAATTTTGATTTGACTCCCGCCACCCGTATAGAACCAGAGAAATTTGGGGGACCTTTGGGGCTATACTAGGGAGCTCAAAATTTTTACTTGAATTTTTGAAAATCCTTTTAAGGGTTTTTTTGGGATTACCCAAAGGACAACTAGGGCTCCGTTAACTTTTTTTTTCAAGTGTTGTTATCCCCCCCGAGCATATAGTTTTTCCACCCTTTTCCTCTGTCCCCCCCTCCGTCTGTCCAACCGTTTGTTTTTGTCCGGAGCATAAACGAAACAAGGAAAATTTGCCCCCAAACTTCAAAACAGTGATAGAGGACATTGAGGGGGGGCGGTCAAAAAACCCTAAAATCTAAATTTTTTCCCGGTTTTTTTAAATTTTCTCCCTTTTTTTGAAAAAACTTTTTCCGGGACATAACTCAAACATAAAAGGGTATCAACATGAAAAATTTGTAGGTAAAAAAGATCACTATGTGTAAGGGTGTGGGAGTTTCGGGAAAAACCAAAAACTCTTTTTTTTCCTAATTTTTGAAGCTATTGGGCCTTTTTTTTAAATTTTTAAAACTTTGAACTTTGTCCGGAAAAATAAAACCCAAAAATATAAGAGATATCAACATGAAACTTTTTTTAGGCAGATTCCCCTTTTTAATTTTTAAATTTTACTTTGGGTTTTGAAAATAAATTTTAAAAATTAAAGGTTTCCTGTTTGGGTGGGGAAAAACTAAATTGTTAAAATCCATCAAAAAAACAAAATTTTTTTTTTGAAATTCCCTTTTTTTAAAAAAGCCCCGGTTTTGAAACTAAAGGGGTTTTAAAAAAAATTGAAAAATATTTTTTGATGGAAAATAAATCTGCCTTTCCAAAAATTTCCCATTTTTCTTTTTTTTTGCAATTCTCAAATTTTAAAGAAAAAACATCTTTTTAAAAAAGCTTTGTCCTTTGGAAAAAATGAATCGTAAAAAAACCGTTTTTAAGAAAATTTTCTCCCTTTTAAAAAAATTACCGGGAAAAATTAAATTTCAAGATATCCAAAATTTTTTATTAAGGGTTCAAAAGTCAGGAAAACAAACCCCCCGGGTTTTTTTAGCCCTTTGATTTTTTCATTTTTAACTTTGTCCCGGGCATAACTCGGGAAAAATAAGAGGTATAAAAAAAAACTTTGTAGGGTTTATAGATTGGGATTTTATTAGAAGTGCAGGCAAAGAACAGTAAAATCTGCCCTTGGGTTTTTTTTTGGGAAATTTTTGCACTTTGAACTTTTTTTAGAGACTAACTCTGAAAAATACAAGAGGTGTACTTTTTTTGTGTCCCCAAAAATTATTCGGGAGATTTTAACCCGGCCCCAAACCGGGGTCTTGTTTATCTTTTAAAATGTTTGGGTGGAAGCTGCTGAATTTGTATAAGGGGTAACAAATTTCCTTTGGGTTTAATCCAGAAACAGTTGTATTTCAAGTTTAAAGGCTTCAAATTTCAAAAAAAACAAGAAATTTTTTAACAGGTTTTCAAAGCCCTACCCAAAAAAAACAACAAAAAGTAATTTATAAAATTTAGGTTTGGATTCCCACCTTTTCATTTCAAAAAACTTGGGTAATGCTTTAAACTGCATATCAACCCAAAAAAAAATTTTTATAGAAATAAATGAAAAGTGTCAATGGAAAAATTTTTCACTGGAAAAAAGGGACATACAGGGAGATAATTTTTAAAATTTTAGGGTGGGTTTTGTTCTCTTCCCCGTGCATTCTCACTAGTAATTTTATATTTAAATTTAAAAAAGGAATCTCTTTTTTTAAATTTGTCACTTGGGGCAAGGAAAATACAGACCAATTTTTAATTTTGGGGCCCTTATAGGGGGGTGACTTTGATTTGGGCGGGTTTTGTGTTTTTGCAAAAATGAAAAGGTCCCTTTTTATGGTTTAATATTTGTGGGACTTTGTTTTAAAAAAAAAGTTGTTTCACCTTTTACACCAAAAAAGACCATGTAAGCCTTTTACCACTTAGTGTTTAAATTCTTTTTTCCCAGGTGGCCAAGGGAAAATGTCTTTTTTATGGGGAAATTAGAGCCCCAAATTATTTTTAAAAAACCCCTTATGGGTGGGAAAGAAGTTATGGACCGGACACGAAGGGTTGCCCCCCACCCGACTGTTTGACCATTTGTTTTCCCCCTGGGGACTTGGGGTTGGAAAAAGGGTGGGTGTTGGGGATGACAATCGTCTTTTTGATTTACCATTTTTGGGAAAAAAATTTTTAAAAAATTTTTCCCCCTTGATGAATGCCTGTTTAATGGGAAAAAAACGAAGGTTTACGGAAAGGATGGACCAAAAGGCATTTCTATTCAGAAAGGGGGGGAAAAAAAAAAAACCCCGAGCCACCAAATAAATAAAATTTTTTAAACCCCTTTTTTTTAAACAAAATATTTGAAAAAAAATAAAAAAAAATTATATCTTTTAATGCAAATATTTTGCTTTTAAATTAAAAGCGAAAACAAATGCCCTTTGGTTTAAAAAAATTTAAAATTTTAACCCTTTAAAACATTTTAAAAATAAACTAAATAAAAAAGGGAAAAAGGAATTTTTTGGAATTGTTGAATTTAGGGGACCCCAAAAATTCCCGGGGATTTTTTAAAATTTTAAAAATTTCATTAAAAAAAAATTTTTAAAAAAAATTAAGTACGGAATTTAGATCTGATAATGTTTTTTCGAAATTTTCCCGGGAAAAAAAAATGGGGAAATTAAAACAATATAAAGGGATTGGGTTGCGAAAAGGTTTTAAAAGTGATAAAAACCTAAAAATTAATTTTTATTCAGCGAATAAACCAAAACCTTTCCCCGTCTTTGTAATATATCCGTTTGTAAAAAACCTTTCCAAAGGGGTGTGTTGGACCGTAAGGGGAAAAGTGGCCCGGGCGGGGGTGTATAGCTTACAGTAGTTGTTTCACCCCCGGGTTTCCCGGTGAAGGCACAATTGTTTTGCGTCTGGGCCCAATTTTAAAGGGTTTCGAAAGGGGATGCCGTTTCTGAAAACCAAAAACGTCGGAAGAAAATGACTTGTGAAAGTAATTTTCCCAAAGCGGGAATGGAAGCGTAAACTTGGCCCGGACCCCAACACGAAAAAAATTTGTAACCCGGGGTGGGACGTTTTGTCATGATCCAGTCTTGAAGAATTTACAGCGGGATTTGATATCCTAAAAGAAATTAAAAAAAAACATCAAAAAAACCCGGGCATAACTTTTCATTTTATTTTCAAAAGGGTTTTTATAACTGTTGGACCAAAGGGTCCTTTCCCCAGCCCCGCAGCGTGAGTTTAAGGGGATATAAATTTAAAAGGGATCTGAGATGGATGACTTTACTGAAAACCAAAAACGCTGTTCTTGATAATTTTTTAAAATCCAAAGTTTTGAGCTGTTTAAAAATTGTGCCTGGGGCTGTATTTTTACATATATTATAAGTTTTTTTTTCAAAAAAAGTCTTTCTTAAAAACTTTGAAGGGCGTTTGCCCAAAGGGTTTAAAAAAACCCCAAATTGGGCCCAGGGGGAACCCTTTGAAAAGTTTCTGCTGCGGGGGGAAAAACTATAAAGGGTGGGCCAAAATTTTAAAAATTCCCCCCATAGTTTATTGTTAATTTTTTCATGGATCAATTTTTCCCCCATAAATGGTTTTAGGGGGAGAAACAACCCAAAAGGATAAAACATTGATAACAGAAAAAACTTTTGCCAAAGCGTTTGTCAAAAAAGAAAAAGAAATAAAAAAAAAAAACACTTTTCCCCCATATTCAATAAAAGTGACCCATTTTCCCTTTTTTGAAATTCGGGCGGAAAGCTTTTAAAAAGGGGAGCCAAGGAAAAAATCCTTTCGGTCCGACTTCCCAAATAATCAAAATTTTTCAAAAATCAAATCAAAACAGAAAGATGTTGTTAGCAAAATTAAAATTAAAATTTCCCAACCTTTCCTGGGGTTAAACTTTTACTTTTTGCCACAAGAATTTAAAAAACTTCAGTTTTCCCTACGTTAAATTTTTAAACCCACTTAGTTAAAAGGGGGAAAAAAACAAAAAATTGGGGTTTTACGGAAAACCAAAAATTTTGGTTAAAATCGTTGGGACCCAAAAATAAAATTCATTGAAAATTTTCTGCCATTTGGGGAAAAACCCGGGCAATACCCCAAAACGGGCGGGTTTTCCCCCAAAATAAAAAATTTTTAGTTAAAAGCCTTTTTTAAATAAACAAAAATTTTTTGTTTCAAGTTTGGTCCTTGCTTTAAATTGGGGGTTAAAAAAAAAATTTTGGGTTTCTGGGCTATTAACCCTTTTTATTTTAGAAAAACCCCCCTTTTCATATTTTTTAACCTTTTTTTAAAAAGGGCCCGGGCAACTTGGGGTTGTGGGGAAAACAAATTTTATTAAATACCAAAACCAAAAAAAATCAAATTTATATTACCCATTTTAAAAAAAAAAACGAAAAAACCTAAAACCCAATAAAAACTTTTGGCCTGTTTTCATTACATTAAAATTTAATCTTCAAGCATAAAAAAGCCTTTGGGAATTGGGCCAAGGACATTTTCGCAAAAAACCCTTTTTAAAATTAGAAAACCAAAAGGCGAAACCCCTGAAAAAGGGGGGCCCGTTGAAAAACTCCTTCCCAAAGTTTTTGGTTATTAGACGTCAAAATTAAAAATTTTTCAAAAAGGGGGAAATTTTTTGCTTGGGGCCAAAAAATTGGAAAATTTTTCCAAATTTTAAAAACAAATGCAAAATTTGAAAAAGTTATTCCGGGGAGCCAAGAATTAAAAACTCATTTTCCCAAATTTTAAAGTGTGGATGTTTTTCCGCTGTTTTAAAAAAATTCCCTTGGGTTTAAAGGAAAAAATTATTAAATTAACTTTTTCTTAAATTTAAGGGCCCTTTTTTTTTCCTTGGCAAATTAAAAATTTTTCCATTTTTAATAAAACCCCAACCAAATTTTGGCCAAAAAAAATAAAAAAAACCCAAAAAGTTTTATTAAAAAATTTTAAAATGATTATCCTTAAAGGGAAGCCCAAATTTAAGGAAAATCAAAGTTTTTAAAAAATTTCTCAAAAAAATAACTCAATCACCCGGGGGGTAAAAACCTCCTTTTTTGAAATTTAAAAACCCCCTTAAACTTTACAATTAAAAAAGTTTAAAAGGGATAAAAAATCTTAATTTTCTTGGGTTTAAATTTTAAAAATTTTTTCATTAAACCACCCAAAAAAATTTCCGGGAAATGTTTAAAAACCAAATTAAATGATTTTTTGAAACCATGGTTGGTGCATCGGAAAAATTTAAAAAAAATAAAAGAATCAAAAAGGTTGGGGTAACCGGGAAAAGGGGAAAAAACCTTTGGGGGAAAATAAACCCAAAAAAATTTAGTAAAAGGGAAAAATGTCAAAATTTCTATTGGGCCAAATTTTTTCCCCCGGTTAACCTTTAAGGAAAAAAAGTTAAAAAAGTTTGGTTTTTATACCCGTTTGAACAAACCAAACCTTTTACCCTTCCCTTTTTAAAAAAGATTTGTTTACCCCCAAAAAGGAAAGCACCCATAGGGAACCCTTTTACTTTGGGTTTGATTACCCAAAGCCCTTTTCCGTATTTTAAAAAAAACATAACCTTAGAAAATTGAAAAAATAATACAAATCACCCGGAAGGGAAAGGGGAAAAGGGGGATAAAATTTGAATTTGGGCACCCCCATAGGGGTTAAACCGGGTTTTTGGGATTTTTAAAAAACCTTCCACCCGGGGAGACCCCCGTCCCGAAAGAAATAAGAAAAAGGGAAAAGGCCCCCTTTTCCCGTTTAAATTTTTAAAAACCCGAATTTTAAAATTTCAAAGGAAAATTTTCAAAAAAGGGGGACAAAAAAAAGTTTAACCATTGGGGGAATAATTTAAAAATAACCGGAAAACCCATTTCCGTATAGAATTTGAGTTTAAAAAAAATTGTAAAGTAACTACAAATGCACCTGTGCGCATGTACGTTCATCTGTTATATGAACATGTATCCCATTAAAGTCTATTATACATTAAAGATTTTAATGGTGATAAACAAATCTATACATGTATATACAATTTCAATAAAATAATTTGTAATTATACCATACCTCAAAAGGCTCAGAAGTGTTAAAACGCACCATATAAAAGTCAGATTTGTTGTTACCATGTTGTAGGGCATCGTGACAATCTGTGAAACAAATAAAAGAACATTTAGCTTGCTGGAACCGGAAGTGGTTAGCCTTTGCCACACGTATAGACCATTGTCACCCGTATATAGCAATGTCACCCGTATTGCCACCCGTATAGAGCATTGCCACCCGTTTAACCATTGCCACCCGTATATAGAGCATTGTCACCCTTATTGTCACCTGTATAGAGCATTGCCACCCGTTTAGACCATTGCCACCCGTATATAGCATTGTCACCCGTATAGAGCATTGTCACCCGTATAGACCATTGTCACTTGTATATAGCATTGTCACCCGTATATAGCATTATCATCCGTATTGTCACCTGTATTAAGCAGTACCACACGTTTAGACCATTGTTACCATTATATAACATAATCACCCGTATTGCCATCCGTATAGAGCATTGCCACCCGTTTAGACCATTGTCACCCGTATATAGCATTATCACCCGTATTGTCACCTGTATAGAGCATTGCCACCCGTTTAGACTATTGTCAACCGTATATGGCATAATAACCCGTATTGCCACCCGTATAGAGCATTGCCACCCGTTTAGGCCATTTTCACCCGTATATAGCATTATCATCCGTATTGTCACCTGTATAGAGCATAACCACACGTTCATACCATTGTCACCATTATTTAGCATAATCACCCGTATTTTCACCCGTATAGAGCATTGCCACCCGTTTAGACCATTGTCACCCGTATATAGCATTATCACCCGTATTGTCACCCGTATAGAGCATTATCACCCGTATTGTCACCCGTATAGAGCATTGCCACCCGTTTAGACAAAAAAAAAAAAACAAAAAAAAAACGTAAAATTATTTCATCCTTCAAAAAAGTTAAAAAGCTTTTTTTGTGACTACAATGACATAATGTTCCTTGCGATTATTAAAATTAATCAATTATGAAATTTCGTAAACTTAACTTAGGATGTCTCGGAAAACGATCAGCTTTTCAGATTGTATGTTATGAAACACGACTGACACGACTCCATTTTAAATTTAAACGTTAAAATAGAATGACTTACCAAATGGAGCGCTCTTTAAAACCGTGTGATTAAATGGACATAACTACAGTGTGATTATACGGACACAACTACCGTTTGATTATATGGACACAACTACAGTTTGATTATACGGACACAACAACAGTATGATTATATGGACACCACTGCAGTTTGGATATACGGACACTACAGTTTGATTATACGGACACATAACTACAGTGTGATTATACGGACACAACTACCGTTTAATTATATGGACACAACTACAGTTTGATTATACGGACACAACAACAGTATGATTATATGGACACCACTGCAGTTTGGTTATACGGACACTACAGTTTGATTATACGGACACATAACTACAGTGTGATTATACGGACACAACTACCGTTTGATTATATGGACACAACTACAGTTTTATTATACGGACACAACAACAGTATGATTATATGGACACTACTGCAGTTTGATTATACGGACACTACAGTTTGATTATACGGACACATAACTACAGTGTGATTATACGGACAGAACTACAGTGTGTTTATACAGACACAATTACAGTGAGATTATACGGACACAATTACAGTGTGATTATTCGGACACAATTAAAGTATGATTATATGGACACAATTACAGTGTGTCTAAATGGACGATTTAATGGACACAACTACAGTGTGATAAAACGAACACAACTACAGTTTGATTATACGGACACAACTTAATGGACACAAGTACAGTATGATTATATGGTCACAACTGCAGTGTGACCTTTGTCTAATCAAAATAAATTGACCTCTTTCTGGAAAGAGCAGATAGACTATAGATAATTAATATTTTGTGCCAATTTAACGTAAAGGAGTTATTGCCTATGAAGGTAATAAAACGACTCTGATTTTGTGTTATTCATTCCTTTATTCAAGTTGTAACATTTGTTGAAAATCTATTCAATGGTGAAATTCAATATGCATCAAACTACCTCAACGTTATTTAACCGTGTCTATACGGGTTTTAAACCGACCTTATTTTATGTTTTTTTACCGGTGTTTAATCATTTTACATGTTATATATATAGGCAAACGAATGTTTAGTATGAATCAATTTACTCATTTATATGTATAATAATCAAAAGTAAATATAAGGAGTTTATGTAAGCATCTTTATTGAAAATATTGCTTGTTCTAGTAATCATATATTGTATTGTTTGTCAAATCGAAAGTACATGTATATAATATATACATGCCTCTGTGTCATGTCCTACATAATAAACCTCTTCTAATAACGAACGCGTACACATACAGCGTATACGTTTACATCAACAGACATTTTCCAACGGGGTGTAAGGATGTCTTCATCAATCAAAGATCTAATTCAGTAGTACATGTAGTTACTACTTTCGATTTTAATTGAACATAAAAATGTATATTAATGAACGTTACATACCGTTATAGATGATTCTTCCATCAGCTGTAAGTAAATCTATGGCATAAATGTCGCTGACAATTGCCAGGACAATCAGTATAATTCCTCCAATTTCCATCTTACTTTCCACTTCGAAGCGTTCAAGGCAGTATAGGATGGTCGCTCAGCTCAGTTACTAAACGGGGTATATAACATGCTGGAGTGTAGAGGGCGCTATTAATGGGGAAAATAAATGTTAGGGTGTATTTACTTAAGCTACAAAGGTCAATCACGGGACCATGACTCACTTGTAATGTATAATGACTAAATAATAACATCTAAAGTGAAAGATGAAGTATTGGCTTCATTTTTTGATTTGTTTGACATTTAAAAGTTAACATTTTTTTATATCGCTGTAAAATAAAACGCAAGTTAATTTAGTATATTTCTAAATTTTCTTTTGCATATCTTTCTAATTTAAGTGCCACAACTGATTTTACGCTTATGGACCTCAGTTGAGTTCATTTAAGTAAAAACAAAAATCATATATTTGATCATAACATCATCATTCATGAACTGCACAAGTGATGTATGCATATTATGTTAACTCATTCAAGCTCATTTTATTTGTTTGAATTTATTCACTGGTTATGAAAATTGTCACGTAAAGTGGAAAGCAAATAAACAACTGATTTTTTTAATCAACTTAATCTGTTATCTCAGCGTGCAGATTTTTGTTTATGTAATAGTTATAGTAATATTATATAGGATATAAAACACTGGTTGGGGCGACATCGAAGGATGTTTTTGCTGAAAAAATGGCGAGGCAGTAAGGCCGAGACGATATTTTTGAAGAAGTATCCCGTGATGACACCCAGCCAGTATTATATCCCCGTTACTAACGAGTTTCATATATTATTATATATTTCAATTGTCATTCATAATTTGAATTGTTGGTAAGTCGGAAACGTGTATATATTTATTAAACAATATGGCATACGGAAATAACTCATTGAGTTTTGGATACGGAAAAGGATTTCCGTTTATTGTTGTTTACTATAAAAATTATATTATTATCTCCTAAGTTATACATGCATGTGTTTTACTTTCTGTTCATTAAATGCGTTCATATCCTCATATTATTATATATTTAACCATGAAATATCGATAAATATTTATGAAATATAAAATGCGTATTTTCATATTCTGTGGTTTCACTGTAAAAAAATTATGTTTTATTGTAGTGAATCATAATTTCCGTATTTTCACTGGTGTCTTGCCGGACTACTTTTTTTCTAAATTCAATCAATATACAAGATTTAAGGGGAAGTCTTTCAAACTGTTTTATAAAAAAAAATAGAAAAATGTATATAATAAACAGAAAATTCAAGATTTTTTCTATAACTATTTTCATCTTGTGGTATAGAATTATCATATTTTACTCGTGGCTACCGCCACTCATAAAATATTTATTTTCATACCCACCTTATTATTAGCTGTAAGGAAGCTAACGACATCATTAGCTTGTGTTGGGTTATTTGATCTGGGGTTTCCATTTGAAACATAAGTGAAAGGGCACAATTAAGGGAGAGAAGCGCACATTTTTTTTTTTTTTTTTTTTTTTTTTTTTGTTTGTTTGTTTGTTTTTTTGTTTTTTTTTTCTGATTTCTATTTTAAAAATGCGATAAAACAGTTATAATATATGAAACTCGTTACTTATGGGGGTAAACACTTGCTGAGATGATATCTCGGGATGTTTCTGCAAAAGAATCGTCTCGGCCTGACGGCCTCGACATTTTTTTACAAGAAACATCCCCTCGATGTTAACAAACTCGTTTCGTTTTGACACAATAACTATTACCTAAAACGGTACCCACTTTGTACATGGATAGATCACTCTCTGCTGAAAACAAATCGGCGACGGAAACCAATCCAGTGAATGTTCATGTCGGTATGTGGTGTGAAAAGCAAGTATACCATGGAACGCTAGAATGTTTTAAATATATCTTTCTTAGAAATGTGTTCATTTTTCAATTACCACAACTCTACAATAAGCTACACAATATTGCGATATTTGCAACGCCCACAGCCTCAGCATGCTCTGTGGGCTAAAATGAACGAGTGATTTGATTAAGTACACACCATACATATTACTAGCATATGATTCCATTTTTATATAATCTTCAAACAAATGGCTAAATAGTCAAAAATGTATTCGAAATTCGTTATTGACTCTCTACTTTTGCAGCGGCACGGGTTACCTCTTTTCTGTCACTGGTACCCTCTTAGCTCGGTATACGTATAGATTAGCATGATAATAAGCAATGTTATTCTCTTTGATGTTATATACTAGTACTGCGTAAACTTTCTATTGCATACTCTTCTTCAGTCTCAACAACGCCAAATACGATAAAATAAATAATTAAAATTAAAATTGATTACTTAATTAATGAAGTGCTAAGAGGGTCCATTGTTAAACTAATCTGCTGTTCTGCAGATGTGTAGCAATAGGCGAAAATCCGAAAACACGAAGACAAAAACGCGAAAGGAAGTTTTCGCGTTTTTGTCATCGTCCCTTTTTGTTTTAGTCTTTTCGCATTTTTCATCCTTTCGTGTTTTCGCGTTTTCGTCTGAGACCCTTCTTGATTTCGTCAGCGTCTATTCGTGTTTTCAATTTTTCGTGTTTTCAACTTTTCGTGTTTTAAATTTCTTTTGGCCCTAAATGAACACCGTAGATGGCCCTAAAAGGACAAAGAACAAAGGTATTCTGCAATATTTTGTTTTATTTAAGCAGCATAAATTTAGTTACGCAAACACCAAATAGACATGTCTTAAATAATTCATGCATGTATATTTTCTTTACAGAAGCTGTTTTTTTAATGTTTGTTTTTTAACGAGAATACTATTTTAATGTCGGTTTTAAAAGTTAGACAGTTCCATTTTGAAATATTTCATCGAATACCCAAAACCATGCCAGTCTTTGTAGTAAATGCCGTCATAAAACTTTCCCGACGGCTTGTAGTAGCATCCGGCGTAGTAATGCCCCGTCGGGAGTGTAAGTGTACAATGGTTGTACCACCATCCACCTTTCTGGTAAATAGCACAACTGTGAACATCCGGACGGTCCATGGTGGAGAATGGCATGCCGTTGTTGTAGCCGAAGTCGTCGGGAAGAACATGGCTAGAGACGTAACCACCAATATGGAGTGGGTAACGTTGATGTGCCGGACCGAGAAAGAAGTAGTTATAACGGAGAACTTTGATCTGGTAATCACAGTCCTGCATCGTAACAGTTAGGACACGATAGCCTGTAAAATAGTATGTGCTCAATTTTAGGTAAAAAGGTGTTTTTATCAAAAATATAAGTATTCGATAAAAAGAATACGAGTATTGGCCGAAAACTTTCAGTTGAAAACGTTTAAGTAAGCTAAAAGATATTCGTTTTCATGTATTACGGTGAATAAATTAGGATGCCAACACCTTATCCTTATAATTATTTTATTAAGCCTTCATTGTGATTACTGTTAATTTTTCAAAGCAGAGATGAAATTACCATTGTCTGTGAGTGTCTTTATTCTTGCCAGACCTAACCAGAAGTCACCAAGCGCTTGATTCCCGAACCCGATAACATAATCACGAAAATAGCGCTTAAATGAAATGTGGCCATATTTCTGCTGCATGATGGGTACAACGGTTCTCCCAGCAGCAAAGTCACAATGCACCTTCAAGAAGATAAAAAGGAAATATTTAAAAACTAATTTTATAAATAATCGTACAATATCGTTCATAGGATTTTGATGTCGTAATAACAGATTACGATGGAAGTTAATAGTCTACACAAACCACACAAAATACACAACGATAATTAATATATTTCAACATGCAAACAATAGGGCCTAAATAGAGGATATGTCCCAGTTTTTTTTTTCTATGAATACATGATTTATTTTCATCGAGTGGTATGAAAATAAATATAGCATTGTGGCGGTAACCACGAGTGAAATGTGATAATTTTCATACCAGAAGATGAAAATAAATCCTGACTGTGTTTATGGAAAAAAACTGAAAGTTTCTGTTTATTACGCTCGTATATACATTTTTTTTCTCTTTGAAAACATTTCGATTTGAAAGAATGCCCTTATTTTTTTTGTATTGGCTGAATTTAGAAGTAAGTAGTCGGCAAGGCACCAGTGAAAGTAAGGAAAATATGTTTCACTGCAGTGAAAAGTAAATTTTTACAGTGGAAATAGGGAAAATAAAAATACGCATAAGCATGTTATTTCATCAATACGTGTAATTCTCAACATTTTATTAATAACTATAAATTAAGATTTTGTTTCGAAAACTTGAATATTTGTTTAATAAAACATGAAAACATTTTTATTTATCATATACTCTTTCTTTTAGAAATCCCAGAAATTAGAAATTTTCAATTCCCAGCTTATCATTTATCAATGATATTCATTTTATATCAGAATGTTCATACCTGAAATGGTTCTGTACTGTTTAGAAAGACATTGTAGCTGCCCGAGACGTTATAATAGCCGCTCCGGAACACATCGTCACAGCCTGGTAAATAATAATACTATTATTGAAAAAAAGAAGAAAAGTAGCAATCCACATTTCTTCATTTCGGTATTCTGGCTTCAATTTTCGGCTCTTTCCGTCAGTGATTAATTTTAGTATTATAACATACAATTAACATAAAAAAAGAAGACTTACTATTATATCTCGTTTTGTCGTCTGCATTTCTGATCTTCTTTCCATAAACAACATAGACGAGAAACAATATGCTTAAAAACTGCACGCGCATTTTGACTGTAATCAAAGTAACTGCTGGATCCGTGTTTCTGAAGTGAGTTGAGCGCGTGTTGCTTTCATTTATAACTTGTTATATTATGTTTCATGTATATATACATATTGTTTGATTTCCGAAATAAATTAACTGAAACAATTAATAAAGATAGACATCCTTTCATTGTGAGCACGTGATGTAAACAATATACATTGTATAAAAAATTTGTGAACATCATCAATTTTTATTTCAGGTTTTACACTATGTACAATAAGTAGGATGAGTTGTTATTTGAAATAAACTTTAACGGAACTAGTTAAAAAATAGTTTTATAAAAGTTGATTTGCCTATGGAAACAATATCATGATATTGGCACATATATTAAGAGAACAAATGTTTTTTTTTTTTATTATTATTCATGCGACAGATAGGACATCATCATGACGATCTCTACGTTCCCTGCGTGTAATTGAAGACACTTCCGTAATTTTTTTGCTCTATAACTCTTTAGTTCTACAAATGATACTACTTTGTACATGTAGTTGTTTTCCCGTTTGAAACAAACTTACTTAAATTTTCTAGAATGTCATTTGTTCAACTTCTTATGTCCTTATTAACATCATTTTTGTTTTTGTTTTCTTTGCTTTTGTCACGTAACCACATAATTATTGTAACGAGATTATTGTAATGTAGAAGTTATTCTGAACCGTATAGAAATACATGTTCACGTGACGCAGACTCCACAACAATTGATGATCCGTAAATAATAATATTATCGCAAATTTATCATGGGTCATTTAATAGACACAATTAAAAAAAAACAATTTTGTCAGTAAAGTGCAAACTTTCAAAGTTTCTATTGAACATGCATTGTTTACTTCTCGGTATGTCAAATGTATACATACGTGATTAGTCGTTGTAAGCTAGTCACTGATTGGCTCGATTTCCCTC
Organism: Ruditapes philippinarum; assembly: GCF_026571515.1. Lineage (NCBI taxonomy): Eukaryota > Metazoa > Mollusca > Bivalvia > Venerida > Veneridae > Ruditapes > Ruditapes philippinarum. The sequence continues at coordinate 15,334 of NW_026859211.1, forward strand.
TCATACATTTTTAGCAGAACGGATCGATTCGCAGGAGAGAAGATGATCTCATAAAAGTTGAACTCACCTCTATCTTTTGAAAGAAAAAAATGTTCGACGTTTCATTTTTCTCGCCTCAAATTATGTTATGATATTTTAAATAAAGCAAGTCATATATAAGAAAATGGCATACAATAATTTATTATGTGACTGAAATTCAACGCGTGATGATGCAATATTTATATTGATGATGCAATATAATATTGTTGCTTTTTGTATATTTGAAGAAATTGCTATCTTTGTATTTATATATGCTCAAAAAAGTCTTCCACTGTCCAGGGTACTTACACACTTTTCTTATGAACTTTATTAGCGAAAAATGAATCGCATCAACAAAAAAAAAACAACAAAAAAAAACAGGCCATTTACTTATATAAAACGCATTTTTAACACTTAAAATATGATACTTATCTGGATCGAGTCGTTGATGTATGTTTACAGATATATCTAAAAATAAACTTTATCAAAATTGAAACAATTAACCTAGAGTAGAAGTCGACGAATCTGTCAGCCATCTTTCTAAAAATAACATCCTCAAAACATAATATTTCAAATGGAAGGATTGTGAATTGATGAAATTAGGGTGTAGTGTTAAACAATTCAGGGCGGTTCTTATTTTTTTCAAATCTGTAGTGGAATATAAAACCACTCTGTTGTAGTACCGGATTTATTCAGCCGATGTTTTGATTTCTGAGTAAAAAAATACAGGAGCCTAGCCCCTCATTGTCAAGAAATAGTAGATAAGGACATACTAAACACATCTTTATTTACGATGCTTCCATTTTCATGTTTTCATGATATATATTTTCTCTCTCACAAGTTGAACTTTTTAGACAATGATTGAACGCGCTAACGTTATTTTTGTTGTATATAACCAACGTAACATTTACTCTTGCATCTCATGTATTCTTAGATTGCTTGTTTACTTTAATATAATTGGTGAAATACAAAAGTAATATGAAAAAGAAAATATAAATATAATTTGTGCAAAGAAAACCGTTATCATATAATATTAATAATTTCTAGTGTGTGTATACATGTACTTTTCATGTAACAAATTTTAGAATCTCTTATGTCGATATCCTTAATAACAACGGACTCAATACAATATTAAATATGATCGGATTTTTATTTCTTTTGCTTCACGTCAGAGGAAATCTCCTAAACGAGACGCATGACCGGAAAACCAAACATTGAATTAATGATAGCCTTATATTTGAGTATAATTATGAAGCTATTTTCTGTTTAATATCAACATACAGTTAGTATAGTGTTTCTAGAAGTAGTTATCTCAGCTAAATCTGAAGCTAAAGGTCATCATATCATGATTTGATAATTCAATTCCAATCATACCTATCGTGAAATCCGTGCAAATTACAGCAAAAAACAACTAACTAGCCACTTCTTATATCTATATATAACGTATTTTTGACGAAAATAAATTCTCGGATGGTGCGAGATTTTTTTCTCTCTCTCCCGATCGTTTATAAAGAAGTGGCAACAGTTTGTGAACTGTGGTCATACGGTCCGGGTGCAGGAACATTTCACACAGCAACAAGACGCTCTACTTATTAAGGCAAAAATGAGGATCTGTGACGAAAAAGTCGTTCTGCTACTGGTTGTTTTCATGCACACTGTCACCGGTATGTTGTTTATTTTATTTTATTTAATGCCATTAAAAAGAAATTATTTTTTAATGTTGTATTTTATAATTAATTCTAAAAATTACAGAATGTATTTTATATTTTTGACATAACCAAAATGTTTTATTAATGATATTATTGAACATATCTGATTTATAATACTTAATTTATTATACAAAAATACTCGTAACTTTTACGTTTATTTCAAATCGCGTTTTTTTTTTTAATTTTCTTTTATTTAGTTTTGCAGTGTTAAGCTTATTAAGACTTAAATCTTTTTTACTTTCTGAAAAAAGGTAAAAACCAACAAATGTCCTTTTCAAATATTAATCTATAATTATATTTTTAAAAGTATTTTTGCGAAAATTTTCAAAGTAAACAAATAAAATAAAGTTTCAAACAGAATACTCGTTTATTCAAAATGATTTTAAAAAAAATTAAACGGAATTAAAAACAACAACAACAAAAAATTTCATTTTTCGCATTTTGAAGAACAAACCATTTTAAATATTTATATTTCAGTTGTAAGAAATTTTACAATAGTTTTACAATATTTGCGACAGTTTAAAGTAAAGAATTCGGCAAGAATTTAAAACTCGATAATTTTTAAAATGTTTGATATCAAAAAAGGTATACTAAATATTCCAGGCTCTCAATATATAGCAAGACTCTAAGACATGTTTCCATAATCAAAGCTTGTTTTTAAAATCTAGCGTTCTTTAAGTTAAACAAGTATTTTATACTTTTTATTTCCCAAACTTTGCCTTAATATTTTTTGCATTGTCTTTTTTTTTTCATATCATAATATTTTAAAATATACAAAACGTTAAACTTAATATGCCTATAATAAATTTCATATGAAATGTTGAATGTTAAGAACAACCCCTTTTTTAATACGTAAAATCAAAAATATGATTTTGATGTATTTGTACTTTTATTTGTATTTGATTGAAATATAAAGTTTTGTCAGGGTTAACTTAAGTGGTAAATCTACAACGTGAAACGCCCCAGAAAATAATTTATTAATTACTTAAAAAGGACACTATTCCATTTTAACGTTCAAAGTACCAAAGTGTTTTGCATGGAACATTAATGGGAAGAAATCATATTGTTTTGAAAGACAACATTTCTTGTAAAATGTATTAAAAACTTTTGTTTCTTCGGTCTGATAAAACCATTATACTGCCATTATATAATGAAAGAAGGAAGACGTTAATGTAAGGTATAATAATAATATGTTAATAATATGTTAATTACGACAAAAAGGAGCAAATTTAGATCTTAAATTTTGATTGACCATTTCCAGAGAAGTTTGTTTTCATGTTCGCCCATTTTAGGAAACACAATGCGGGTTGATTTAGAAATAAAAACACACTTTGAAATTAAAGTTTTGACTTTCATAAATTATATGTCGTTGGAAATGATTAGTAGAGTAATATTTATTATACACTTATAAATGAAATATTGAGAAATAAAATGCGTATTTTCATTTTCCGTATTTTCACTGTAAAAAATTAGTTTTCACTGCACTGAAACGTATTTTCCGTATTTTCACTGGTGTCTTGCCGGACTACTTTTTTTTATTAAATTTATCCAATACACAAATTTTAAAGGGGAGTTTTTAAATTGTAATGTCAAAAAAAGTATATAGTAAACAGAAAATTCAAGTTTTTTTCCCTATAAATACAGGATTTACTTATGAAAATTATCATACCATTCAATGAAAATAAATCCTGTATTTATAGAAAAAACTTGAACATCTTCTATATATTTGTAAAACTTTGATAAAAATGACATGTTTAGATTTCAAAGAATGAGATTTGTAATAACAAGCAAAACACCTAAATAGACGTGTAATTCCGTAGTACTATATTTTTTCTGCATTTTCATAAAATTTTTAAACATATTTTCAAAGTAAAACATAGGATAATATACTTATGTTGTTGTTTTTTTTCATCAATAATCATATATATAATTTTTTGATCATTAAGTACACATTTATTTGATTTTATTAAATACTTTGTACGTTATTTTGATAAAGACAACTGTCGAAACTAGTAAAGATTAAAGAAATATGTGTTGTTTTGGTGTACTTTAACTGATTTTATTTTTATATAATTTTCAAAAATTATTTTCCTTTTTTTTTCTCGAAATTTGACCATTGACCAATTTATTCGGTATCAAAACATTTATGATTAAAGTACTAGAACCAACAATGACTTGTCCGGTGTCACCGGTATAGAGCCATGTTATTCTGTATGTCCGTGCATTCCCATCAATATATTTTATTTGTGGACTGCTTGATTTTATTATTTTGATATTGAAATCTGCACAAACTCGTAGCTTGCATTTACAAACTTAAAGCAGGACAAGATCTTTCATTTAAATTAAGCATTGTAGTTTTTGAAGTTCACCCAATGCGTTACAGCAACAAGCCAGTTAGAATTTGCCAAAGCGCATAGTTCCTGGGAAGGCTGTCAAGCACTTTATCAGGACTTTTGAAAGAAACTGTTAGTTACTTTTAGCAAAGGTACAGTGCGAATGACCGTTGAAAGGATTTCATGAAAATGACATTCATTGTCCGGGCGCTCGATTCGCAGTCCGACCCTCTACCAGTTGAGCTAACCGGACAGTTAGGGTTTCAAAGCTCTTGGTATTAAATTGCTTAATATTTCAATGTTTCTCTAAAATATAGATAATAAAAAGAATTAAAAATTAAGAAATGACAAAATAAAATAAAAAGTGTAAGGAATGCTGGAAAGTCAATTACTATACGTAGAATCATAATTAATTATTAGTACCACGTTTTCTGTATTTTCAAATCACATAGCTAAGGATTTAATGGACAAAATCGGTCGATGATCTTAGAACAATCCCGTAACATATTCAAAATAGAACGTATTTTTGATAACATAGGTAATATTTAGTAACAAAAAGTTATTTTTACATCAACCTTTTACTAGGATAGGGGAATAATCTAAAGTTACTACCGTGTGAGAAGATAAGAAATTCTCTACAAATTTGTAACATTTTTTATGAATCGGAATACTTCCGTTATCATCTTACAAGAATTCCTCAAGGTTATCTGGGAAAATCGGAAAGGTGAATGGGTTGGCATATTTCCGTTAAATAGGGCCAATTTATTGTCTGGCGAATTGTAACTATTCGATTTATTTACGGTTTATATGAACTATATGAGTCAGTTATTTTCTCGGGATGAGTTATATATTATAAGTGTTTGTATTATACATCTGCTCTGTGTATTATAATAAAAATTGCTCTCATTTCTTGTGGCATTTTTACAAAAAAAAATCAGAAATGTTTGAAATAATAACTGATGATTCGTTACTTATAAAACAAAATTGCATTAGATTTCTACAAGTTAAATGTTGATGCTGCACATCAAAGACACCGCCAAATGATGTGAACAGTCACAGGTAATATACAAAATCAACCTTGACAATTGTTCTCAATAAAAGTTGAATATCCAAAGCACTAATAAATTTTTCTATCTGCTTTTTGTTTAACAACTTACATATTTTTGCGAAAAAGTAGAAACTAATGCATAAATTCACTAAGTAATTCCATGTCTGAAATTCTAAAATGTTTGTTTGTTACGACAAAGATTGAAACGTCTGGTCGAAGCTAAATAAATTGGATAACAAGTAAAAATGAAATGATTGGTATACTTAAAATAAATTCAAGACAAAGACAGAGGTATGAAAGGAAAATATCTCCTTTGTGTCGAGAATATGTCCATTTTGCAGGCATATATAATATATAATATATAATCCTTCAAAACATTAAAAATATATGAAAAATATTCCTATTGAGTTTTAAAACTAACTTCCACAATGATTATATATTCAATATATAGAATAAATTTTAGTTTGATAATTGCAATTTATAAACATTCATTGTGCTTTTTATACAAAAATATCTCCGTTGCACTGAGATCCCGAGTAAGTCAACTTTGTAGGCATGTACAACTGTCCAAAACATTAAAATAAAAAAAATCTGTTGAAATTTACAACAACCTTTTATGTTGATACTGCATTTAATATATATAATTTATTTTAGTTTGATAATTGTTATTTATAACCATTGTTCTTTTACAGAAAACTATCTCCGTTGCACCGAGAATATGTACATTTTGCGGCCATTTTTTCCACCATAGAATCCTTCAAAACAACATATTGCCAATATTTGTGAAACATTTAAAAAAATTTTTTTACCTTTTTACACTCAGTTAATCTGTTTAATTACTGTTAATTATTCATTTTCACGACTAAACAGTCGTTGTGCCTGTTTTGAAAAAAGTCCGTTCGTTCCGCACCTTGCGACAAAAAAATCTCCTGTGTGTATTTTAGTCATACCCTTGGTTCCCTGTCCAAATTTGGTTCCCGTCATTAGAATATAGACTGGCTCATTGACACGTCATTTATTTGGTAAATGAAAATTAAGATACAAATAAAAAGAATATGATATTCAAACATGACACTATCACCTAAGCTAAACATTTGTTTAATTCCTTTAAGCTTGGTGATATGTTGTACACCAGAAAGCTATTTTTATTAAAGAATCTGAAAACAGTGTAATTTTGTTAAAACAAAAAGAAAATAAACAATAGCAAGACTTAATTTTTCTAACTTCTGAATGGACGAATGCATATCTACTAGCCGCCGCGTGGACGCGGCGTCTTATAAAATTAGAACGTGATTAATTTGTTTTAAGCTGCATGTAACCGGTGTTACGGTACTCGAAAAGCTGGAACAAAATAACTTTTATAGCACTGTCCAGTTAGCGATCCGGGTTCGATTCCCGGACGGTGCAGGTGACTGTCTTCATAAAATCCTTTCAACGATCATTTGCACTGTAACTCTGCTCTGGCATGTACAGAAGTCATCAGTTCCTCAATAGGGAAAGTGAAGGCAACTGCTTGTCAGTTGACAGCCTGCCCAGGAACGATGCGGTGGCTGAACTGTGTTCTGGTAAATTCAGTGTGGCCTACTGCCGTGATCCAGAGTGAAATCTACCAACACCATTACCACGTCTGTCTTTTATTGTATGCTTTTAAATTTTATTGACAGGATATACGTTTAACCTGTGTGAATACTTTATCAACGGTGGATGGTGCAGTAACGAATGCAGATATGAGGCTCACCATGCCTGGGGTATACCATTATGTATGCACAGCGGTGCCAGTGGGCCTAAATGCTGTATCCCAGTAAACCATAGTAAGATAATTGATCTTCTTTATTGAAACTTGTGTTTGTTTTGTTTTTATAGCATCGGATTTTTAATCGGGGGGGGGGGGGCGCTAATTCGATCATCGGGCCAAGCGGAATATCTCCGTGTCACGTGACCTCGAACTTTGAGTCTAATGGTCATTTGACAGTGATTTAAAATGATGTGGGATGAGTAGTGGTCACTAAACTTAACTCAACCAGAAAGAATAGTACAATTCTTTAAACTAACTTTTCCCTATTATGACGCGACTCTATCACAACAAACAACCTGTGTTCCAAGCCAGGTTCGGACGATTATATCATAATGGTTATATTGGGGAATTAATTATTCGTCTAATTGGCAATAAATGTCCTATTGAAATAGAAAGATCAGCGTTTCTATTGGCTTTCTACCAATTGCTTAAACTGTATTGAACAAGGTCTTCTTTTAAATTTTGTCGAGGACTTAGTGTAAGATATATATTATACGTTCTTGATTTTGTTCATACTATAACATTATGAAGTTTTGTGTGCTACATTTAACGAACATTTCAATCCGTGCTGTGTCCAGAACATTTTCTGGGAAAAAGGAACACTCGTTTCAAATTCTGTCTTGAATTTTAGTTGGTCAAAATCAATGTTACGTTACACGTATAGTTTATCCAAGCAAAAAGATCTTGTAAATCTCGTACTTCTTTTAAAACAAAGTGATATTTTCAGGACTTATCGAAACCAGGGATCCGACAACTACAGTACAACCGACAACCATTGCAACCACATTGCCACGATTAGAACAGGAAGTATCGTGTGGTCGCGCGAGATCTCTTTCACGTGTTCGGCGTGTAATTGGTGGAAATCACGCGCCATCTGGTACCTGGCCATGGCAGCTCCTTAAAATTTTAACTGGGGCAATTATATGCGGGGGGGAACTCAATTATTCAACAGCTTGGGGCTGACAGAGCACTTGACAACCGAAGTACTGGTCAAAGTATTTCCTTATTACTTATTTTTAGGGAGTGGGGGTTCGTCGCACCAACACAGTAAAGGCCATGTGGCGACTTCCGAGGAAGACTTCATTTGCTCCTCCGTGTATTATTTCAGGTACGAATCGGAACCTCAGGAGAAACACCGAAGTTCTGTAAGGAAATTGGATAGCTTCCTCACATTAAAAAATCCAAAGTCTCTGACGGGATTTGAACCTACAGCGGTGAGGGGCAAATGGTTTGAAATCAGCGACATTTATCACTCGGCCTCGGACGTTCATATTTTCCTTGATAAAGAGAATTAGCTCGTTTTCGTAGTGTGGTCTATGAATTATATACTTTACGATTGTGACGAAAAGGCCATTTGGTATTAACATATACTATATCTTTGTATGAAAATTGTGGACGGTTGTTTGCATTTTATGATAATGTTATAAAACTTTCACGTTTTGGACAACCGTTTACAACTCCTTTATAATTCCTGTGATTAAAATACTTACGAGTATGTCTTAATTCAATTGCAGTCTTTTATCTACAAAATTTATGATGTCTGTTTTTATGTATATTTTTTTTCAAGGGACGACGATTTAAACCTGTTGAGGGTGTACGTTGGGGATCAAACATTATCGTACGGACGTCATGGAAGAGAAAACTCCAAAACTATCCGTAGAATAATACGCGTAAGTATGAAATTAGTTTAACCTGACGTGTTAGCCTTTTTAAAATTTATTTATGAAACTTGGTGTATAAACAACTTACTAAATGCAGGCTTTATCCAAAACAACGAAAATGAGATACACGTTATGGCACAAAAAAAAAAAGCGGGGTTTTTAAAATATACTCACTTTTTACTGTTCCAATTTCTTTAAACTTTATCTTAAATATGATAACAGAAATATAATAAAAAACAAATAAGTAAAAAAAATTAAGTAAAAATAAATAAATAAATAAATAAAAAAGAATTTATAAAAAGATAGGTCACTGATTCACTTATGAATATTCAAAGTGAACCTAGTATCGGAATGGTCATGAAGTTATAACTCATTCGAAGTTCATTTACGATACTGTAGCCTAAACGAATTATTTCCCTTAGTTTTATAGCTGAACTTACAAAGGAAAAACATTGTGTTTTTTGTTGTACCTATGGCATTTGTCATGGCTTTTTTGCAGTATTTTAAATATTTCAGAATGTTTCTAATTTTGCGCTCTCTTCACTTGTTGAACCGGCCCGCCCGCTTAGCTCAAAAGGTAGGGAGTCGCTTGCGAGGCGAACTTTCTCCGTGATCAAGGGCATTGAGTCCAATGGTCATTATCAGAAATCAGGAATGAGTGGTCAGTCACTTTCGGAGAAATTTGTAATTAATTGTTATCCAGGAAAGCCGGTAAGGTGGAATGACCGCCAAGATACGATCTAAAATATGATAAGATCGGCGTGAAAACCATTCCAACAAGACGTTCAACGTCTTGGACCACTGGAAATATACGGGTATTGATACTATATTGTTTTTTTCAGCATGAAAACTTTGAACAGAACGTGGAGTTTCCGGTAACAAATCCACAAACCGGAGAAGCAAGTGTAATTAGACGCCATTTGCACGACATTGCTTTGATACAACTGAACGACAGCCTTGTTTATTCCGACAATCTCCGCGCTGTGTGCCTTCCGGAAATCACCGAAGCAGACGACACTGTTTTTGATGATTGTTGGGTTGCTGGATGGGGACAAAATCATGGTAGAGAATTGATTATATATGTTTAATGTTTAATTAGTTTCTGTACAGCCAGAGACTTGTTTTCAAACGGCCATCTTGCGACTTATCAATTACTAACAACGATATAAACGTTGTTCTTTGTTTATAACGATTTTTACAAAAATACAAAGATGAGTTCTGAAGTTCTTATTTTTCTAAATTAAACTTCATTGTTGTTTACAAACCATTTGACTCGTACATTTATGCCATTATTGCAACCTTTTTAAAGAGAGTTCGTATAATAAAAAATGCGCCGTTATTTTTTTTTAATTTATAACTTCTTAATATATCATCTGACTGATTACATATACCGGATATTAACTTATGTTTACTTATATTATAAAAACCATGCATCGTTCCGTTACCCGTATTTTATATATCATTTTTGAATATCATCGCCGGAAACCTAGTGATATATTCCATTTGTTGACGATTGTTAAATGGACGCGTTCATGTGACTTTAACACGACTGACCCTAACTGCTGATTTATTTTACAGAAAATACCTTAGGGTCGACAGACACACTGTATGAAGTCCAAGGACAATCGTTAAACAACCAGCAGTGTGGCCTCCAGTGGGGAGCAAACTTTGAAGACGATGTCGTCTGCTTCAGCAGTCAGGGACGTGGACCTTGCCAGGTATAAACATTTATTAAAATATCAAATTTGTAAATTGCTTAACCCATTATTGCATGAGCATATTGTAAAAATGGCTTATTCATTGAAAAGATTCCTGTTGCAAGTTCAAACAATTATGAAACTGTATAAAATGCTTCAATACTGATCAAACTTGTCGCAAATGTTGACTAGACCATAGCCTTTATAACAACATGCTCAATCCTAAATTTCATGTAACCATGGATACGGGGGCCATCTCAAAATTGCCAAAAATCACTATTTTGTTTTGATATTTTCCATTAAAACTGATTTCAAACTGCCGCTACTTCTCAATGGATTGAGATAGGGCCAAAGACTTTTCAGCGTTTGTTACACGTTACATTAAGATCGACCATTAGCCATATTTAGCCATTCACAAGTACAAAATTTGTTTGGAGATGATGGGGGCTGCTGAGCCCCTTCACACCCCAAAGCAGAAGGGTGCACATCTGGCACCCCTTTGAGAGTCGTCAAAACACGTCTGTATGAGGTTAAAGGTTAAAGTACAAGTATCTATTTATTGTCCTTGCTGGAAGATGACCTCCGATTTTGAATGAATAAATGAATGAATGAATGAATAAATGAATGAATGAATGAACGAACGAAAAATATGTATACATATTAAGATATTTAGATAAGTTTTAATTTATATGACAGGGAGATTCAGGCGGTGGTATGGTGTGTCGGGGGAGTGACGGCAGATACCGAATTAATGGTATCATATCATGGGGTAGAGAAGACTGTATTCATGACGACCATCCGAGTGTTTTAACAAAAGTTTCATCATATCGGGAGTGGATTAATATACATGTACAATAAAAATACCGGTTATGTTGTTGTTGAAGTGCACGAGGAAGGAGACAGTACGTGTTGGTCGATTCAATTGTACGAAAAGAAACAATAGAACAGAACTAGATCTTTATAATATCTTTAAACTTTGTACAAGAATGACCTGCGCTTCAAGCGTGATCTTGATCATAAAAAGATTCTTCTTCTCCAAACTGCTTTGTTAAAAAAATTCACACGTTAACAAATTTTACATCTGTACATTTTTCAATGTAGATTTCATCCAAAATTTATTTGATAAAGTCTTACAATAACTCCGCTGACTTCAAACTGGATGCTTACAATATTTATTTGTAGACTTTTACATACTTTTCGGAGAAAAGGCCTTTACTTCCGTTACATATTATTTTTACCGGAAGCTTCCGTTGCTCTGGATCTCGGCTGTTATTCATATTCCGAAGTTTGACGGAAAGGGCCGAGATCCGGATCCGTCAACATACAATAAGTTTGACTTTCGGAACATTTTTCAAATTTATTCGCTGGAACTCACTTGTTTATTTGACCCTCTTTTCAAGCTCGTTACTGTATGTTATAAAAGCTAACACTGTTAAACATTGAAGCAGTAAAACAATTGTGTAAACGAACGTTTCATAAAAATATAATCAGAATCGTTTTAGTTTGTTAATTAACAAAGTAACAAATCATATCACAGCAAATTCGACGACCCTCTTTCGGCGGAGGGAAATAATTAAAAGGATTGTTTTAAATGTGTTAATCAGAAAGGATCTTATTATCTTACTCTTCAATTATTATCTTAGTTAAAGGTTTTGTAAATTTAGAAAATGCCTTTGTCAGCATCGGTTCTATAAAAAAAAACATCACTGTTAAACTGACCCAAAATAAATCTTATTGTACAAATATTATAGTCATGTATCTATGTATACATGCATGTTTTCAGTATTTTTTATCTGTAAAGTTACACTAAATAAACATCTGAATTCTGACATTTTTATGTTGATTTATATTCACATGACAACAACGTGACGTGCCTGGTAACTGATATCGTCGTCACGTTATCGAACAAATATCATAAAAATACTTTCTAATTGTCATTATTTTATAAGCCTTTTAAGAACTTCATAAACTTGGGCGTTCCTTTCGATTGGTTTAAAGGTCGCCAACAAGACACACCAAATTTACTAGCATCTTTATTTAAAAAACCACGCATTTTAAAACCATATTTTTTTCCTCGCCCGTGGGTGGTTCTAACCCCAGTTTCCGCCGTCCCTAGAAATAAAGGGGCACCTGAGGACTTCCACCACCAGTCAAGCTGGAAAGTCGCCATATGACAATTGCAGTATCAGAGTGAAAACTTCATTATCATTTTCAAGCTCATATCTTGATATTGTGACCTAACAATATAGTTTAAATTAAAACATAAAGCATCAATTTAAGCGTTATCTATTTTCAGCCAATGGAATTGCTCGATGGTAGTTAAAGTTATTGTCCTTTATTATATAGAATTTTTGTTGCTTACAGTTTTAGCGGTTTATGAAGCTCCCTTGCTACTGTACCATATGCTTTTACATAAATTATTTGTTGATACTCCGGGCAAAAATAAAGGCCCAAGCAATTTAGAATATATGACTTACTGACCGGAAGACGCACATAAAAGGGTCCGGTCAGCTCAATAGGTAGAGCGTTGGGATTCGATTCCCGGACGGTGCAGGTCACTTTCGTCATGACTGATCATGAAATGCTTTCTACGGTCATTCGCACTGTACCACAGAACGCTGGGGGTCAGATCCTGCCCCCCCCCCCCTGTGATACGCCCCTGTTAACACTTCTACCAAAACTATTTTAATATTTAAACACGGAATTGTACATCTGTTACAACGATAAAAATGGTTTTCAAACAATTTTAACGTATATGAAAAAAATACCGTATACCATCAAGTCTCAATAAAGTAAAGATTGCAGACTCCAAAATGTAAAACACGATCACCCTTGTATAATAAAAACCTTTATAAATCATTATTAAATGAACCTTACCGTGACTTTTTCCGGTGTAAATCAATAGAAAAATAGAATTATCTCCTAGATGCAATCAGAATAAACATTTCTACATCTCATTGTAATATGAAAATCAACATTTAATTAAAACCGAAAGTAAATTTTGCGTTCTGTCCAACCAATACGAGACCTGAGCCCGGCTCTGCGTGGAGCGCTTGTCAAGCCGGTATCCAAAACGGTGTACATACTTTCGACTAGATATCTACTCGAGCATTATACTCCTCATGTCCAAATTCAAAATATTTAAATTGTGCATTTATAGAATCAAAATAAAACTTGGGAAACAACACACTGTGCATCTTGGTAATATTTTTATTACAAATAAATTTGTCTTTTAAAGGAGTGTTTTTTGCAGACAGCTAATACGCGGGACACGAAGGATATAATGCCTCGAGTAGATATCTAGTCGAAAGCATGTACACCGTTTGGATACCGGTTTGACAAGCGCTTCACGCAGAGCCGGGCTCAGGTTTTTCTCGTATTGGTTGTTACTCGAACAGAACGCAAAATTTACTTTCGGTTTTAATTAAAATGTTGATTTTCATATTACAATGAGATGTATAAATGTTTATTCTGAATTGCATCTAGGAGATAATTCTATTTTCTATTGATTTACACCGGAAAAAGTCACAGGTTTTTAGGGTTCATTTAAATTTAATGATTTATAAAGGTTTTATTAATTTGCAAGGGTGATCGTGTGTTTACATTTTGGAGTCTGCAATCTTTACTTTATTGAGACTTGATGGTATACGGTATTTTTTTCATATACGTTAAAATTGTTTGAAAACCATTTTTATCGTTGTAACAGATGTACAATTCGTGTTTAAATATTAAAATAGTTTTGGTAGAGTGTTTACAGGGGCGTATCACGGGGGGGGGGGGGGCAGGATCTGACCCCCAAGCGTCTGTGCACTGTACCTCTGCTCTGGCATGTACAGAAGTTATCAGTTCCTTTCGGAAGTGAAGGCAACTGGTACTGGTAAACTGGTGACCGCATGCCCAGGTACGATGCTGTGGCTGAAAACTACACAGCTAACTTCACCACCACCACCACCAACAACAACAACCTTTATAATTTCTAGGGAAAATATACGCCTGATTTATATTCATTTACTGACTGGACTGACTGTCGTTGCGAAGAATGCAGATATACACTAGATATGGACAGGCCAAGCCAATACCCCATTCTCAAAAATAAGTCTTTCTTGGCAGCATTTAATCCAACGAAAACATAACATTTATATTTTTATTACATTCTAAGAGTTAGAGATACAATTTGTCAAGAATTAAGTATTAAAACCATACATAAAGTCGGTACTCATAAAGAAGCAGTTTTCTAAACATTGCAATATAATAAAAACAATATAAAAGCACTATTATATCGTATCTATACCCAAATAAGTAACATCGCTTCAAAAAATGATATTGATACACTTAATGAAATATTTGTAAACATATTTAATGTTTGTCAGAAGAGAGAATTGATTTTATTTGAAACAAACAACTAATTTATGATATTCATCATCAATATTTTAGTGTTACAAAGGTTACATTTCTTGAAATTTGTATTGTCGAAACCGCTATTTTAGGAACGTTTAGTTAATTTGAAATCTATCACTACTGTCATCAGTGTTATTTTATTGAGGAATCTAGTGACGTACATGGACATGAGTGTCAACTTCTACAGACAAATCAGATTCATGCAGGGAATGTTCAGCGTGGTGTGAGTGATCAGATCCAGAATGGTGAGAATCATCATGATGTGAGTGGTGAGAATCATCATGTGAGTGGTGTGATCCAGAATGGTGAGAATCATCATGGTGTGATCCAGAATGGTGGGAATCATCATGGTGCGAGTGGTGAGATCCAGAATGGTGAGATCCATCATGGTGTGAGTGGTGAGATCCAGAATGGTGGGAATCGTCATGTGAATGGTGAGATCCAGAATGATGAGAATCATCATGTGAGTGGTGTGATCCAGAATGGTGAGAATCATCATGGTGTGATCCAGAATGGTGGGAATCATCATGGTGTGAGTGGTGAGATCCAGAATGGTGAGATCCATCATGGTGTGAGTGGTGAGATCCAGAATGATGGGAATCATCATGTGAGTGGTGGGATCCAGAATGATGAGAATCATCATGGTGGGAGCCAGAATGGTGAGAGTCATCATGGTGCGAGTGGTGAGATCCAGAGTGGTGGGAGTCATCATGTGAGTGGTGAGATCCATCATGGTGTGAGTGGTGGGATCCAGAATGGTGAGAGTCATCATGGTGTGAGTGGTGAGATCCAGAATGGTGAGAATCACCATGGTGCGAGTGGTGAGATCCAGAGTGGTGGGAATCATCATGTGAGTGGTGAGATCCATCATGGTGTGAGTGGTGGGATCCAGAATGGTGAGAATCACCATGGTGTGATCCAGAGTGGTGGGAATCATCATGGTGCGAGTGATGAGATCCAGAATGATGAGAATCACCATGGTGTGATCCAGAATGGTGAGAGTCATCATGGTGTGAGTGGTGAGATCCAGAATGATGAGAATCACCATGGTGTGAGTGATGGGATCCAGAATGATGGGAATCATCATGTGAGTGGTGAGATCCAGAGTGGTGAGAATCATCATGTGAGTGATGAGATCCAGAATGGTGAGAATCGTCATGTGAGTGATGAGATCCAGAATGGTGAGAATCATCATGTGAGTGGTGTGATCCAGAGTGGTGAGAATCATCATGGTGTGAGTGGTGAGATCCAGAATGGTGGGATCCGTCATGGTGTGAATGATGAGATCCAGAATGATGGGAATCATCATGTGAGTGGTGAGATCCGGAATGATGAGATCCATCATGGTGTGAGTGGTGGGATCCAGAATGATGAGAATCATCATGGTGTGAGTGGTGAGATCCATCGTGATGTGATGAGTCAGAACTTGATGACGAACTATCATGGTGAGAACCAGAATGGTGGGATCCATCATGGTGTGAGTGATGTGATCCAGAATGGTGAGAGTCGTCATGATGTGAGTGATGTGATCCAGAATGGTGAGATCCATCATGATGTGAGTGATGTGATCCAGAATGATGAGAATCATCATGGTGTGAGTGGTGAGATCCATCGTGATGTGATGAGTCAGAACTTGATGACGAACTATCATGGTGAGAACCAGAATGGTGGGATCCATCATGGTGTGAGTGATGTGATCCAGAATGGTGAGATCCATCATGATGTGAGTGATGTGATCCAGAATGATGAGAATCATCATGGTGTGAGTGGTGAGATCCATCGTGATGTGATGAGTCAGAACTTGATGACGAACTATCATGGTGAGAACCAGAATGGTGGGATCCATCATGGTGTGAGTGATGTGATCCAGAATGGTGAGAGTCGTCATGATGTGAGTGATGTGATCCAGAATGGTGAGATCCATCATGATGTGAGTGATGTGATCCAGAATGGTGAGAGTCGTCATGGTGTGAGTGATGTGATCCAGAATGGTGAGATCCATCATGGTGTGAGTGGTCTGAGCTATCAGATGATGAACTTGAGCTGTGGGAACTATCAGAATGGGAATTATGGTGAGAATGATGAGAATGATTAGAATCATGCATATCTTCATGTTCTACTGAATGGTTAGAGTGGTGGGAATCCTCATGGTGAGAATGGTGTGAATCATTGTCATGAGAATGGTGACTTCCATCATGATGAGAGTGGTGAGAATCATGTGATGAGTCAGAACTTGATGACGAACTATCGTGATGAGAACCATGATGGGAGTGGTGAGAATCGTCATGTGAGTGGTGGGAGCCAGAGTGGTGAGATCCAGAATGATGGGAATCATCATGTGAGTGGTGAGAGCCAGAGTGTGATGAGTCAGAACTTGATGACGAACTATCGTGATGAGAACCATGATGGGAGTGGTGAGAATCGTCATGTGAGTGGTGGGAGCCAGAGTGGTGAGATCCAGAATGATGGGAATCATCATGTGAGTGGTGAGAGCCAGAGTGTGATGAGTCAGAACTTGATGACGAACTATCGTGATGAGAACCATGATGGGAGTGGTGAGAATCGTCATGTGAGTGGTGGGAGCCAGAGTGGTGAGATCCAGAATGATGGGAATCATCATGTGAGTGGTGAGAGCCAGAGTGGTGCGATCCAGAATGATGGGAATCATCATGTGAGTGGTGAGAGCCAGAGTGGTGGGATCCATCATGATGTGATGAGTCAGAACTTGATGACGAACTATCATGGTGAGAACCAGAATGGTGGGATCCGTCATGGTGTGAGTGGTGGGATCCAGAATGATGGGAATCATCATGTGAGTGGTGAGAGCCAGAATGGTGGGATCCGTCATGATGTGAGTGGTGGGATCCAGAATGATGGGAATCATCATGTGAGTGGTGTGAGCCAGAATGGTGGGGATCCGTCATGGTGTGAGTGGTGGGATCCAGAATGATGGGAATCATCATGTGAGTGGTGAGAGCCAGAATGGTGGGATCCACCATGATGTGAGTGGTGAGATCCAGAATGATGAGATCCATCATGGTGTGAGTGGTGAGATCCAGAATGATGGGATCCGTCATGGTGTGAGTGGTGAGATCCAGAATGGTGGGATCCGTCATGGTGTGAGTGGTGAGATCCAGAATGATGAGAATCATCATGTGAGTGGTGAGATCCAGAATGATGGGAATCATCATGTGAGTGGTGAGATCCAGAATGATGGGAATCATCATGTGAGTGGTGAGAGCCAGAATGATGAGATCCATCATGGTGTGAGTGGTGAGATCCATCATGGTGTGATGAGTCAGAACTTGATGACGAACTATCATGGTGAGAACCAGAATGGTGGGATCCATCATGGTGTGAGTGGTGAGATCCAGAATGATGGGAATCATCATGTGAGTGGTGAGAGCCAGAATGGTGGGATCCATCATGATGTGAGTGGTGAGATCCATCATGGTGTGATGAGTCAGAACTTGATGACGAACTATCATGGTGAGAACCAGAATGGTGGGATCCGTCATGGTGTGAGTGGTGAGATCCATGGGTTGAATGTTGTGAGTCAGGACCATGAGTGTGTGAGTGATGGTGATGGTGGTCATGGTTGTGAGAGTGTTCCTCGTGGTCATCAGTTGAATTTTCATGGCCATTTACCTCAGCTGAAAAGAGAAAATAAGAAAATAAATACTCAAATTGTAATCAAATATATGAAATTGATAAAGTAAAAATTATCATACAAATGTTATCTAATTTCGAAAAATACAAACACGCTATTGCTTTACGCAATATTGGAAGCCCCTGGCATGTGCATTCTAAACTCCCGGTATAACGTATAGTCATTCTTTTGTTTAGATACCATTTTTTCTGATACAAAAGTTTAAGCCGAAAATAACATATAGAATAGTCGCTATACAAGTGTAAAATATTTACGAAGTCCTGTAAGGGTCATTCAAAGACTTACTTTCTTTGCTAAATGCCTTGCATGCTTTTTTTTTATAATTTATACTTATCAACATGTTTAATACATGTAAATTCAAAAATAATTTATTTCTTTAATCATAAATACAAACGAATTAAGAGATAATTGCTCTGATACAGTTCAGTAGAATTTAGCAATTCAAAATAGATGACATTAAAAACAAAACAAACAAACAAACAAAACCAAAACTCACCTAAAAGGTTATCGACATCTAACGGTGCCCTTTTTTCTCTTTTGAAGGCATCTGCCACACCGGAAATATATAAAAATATTCAATAATATCTATCGTTTAACAGGTTAATTGTCCTGACAAAAAAGTACCTGACAAAAAAGTAAATATCTTAATTAAGAGTTCCTTCTCCTTTTTTAAAAAAAAAATAACAAAAGGAAAAAAGAGAAGAAAGTGGTGAAATATTCAAATTTAGTGATGCCACAACCGAGAATATAGTGCAGTGGTGAACGCCTATATGAAACTAAACCTAAATCGTTTGTATCTTAAATATTGACAATGCAAATTTGATAAATGTAGTTTACTTTGTTTAAAATTTGATAAATATCAGAATTTTTATTTCGTGTAAATAGTTGAGGGTTGAAAAATAAAAGTTGTAGTATTGTGATTTTTGGAAACGCTTTTCTGACTCTTTGTAATACTGCCCTCACACATACCTAGGACATAGAGAAAACGTACTGAACACAAGACTGCAGAGCCCCGGACCGTCTGCGAGAGAAATTTTCTGCGAGAGAAATTTGGAAATTTGAAAGAAAACCAATGATTTTCGAAAGAAAAATGCTATTTTACAAGTTTTCAGGTCGCAGTAAGGTCGTGGTTTATGTGTGAGGGCAGCATAAGTTTTGCGCCTTTTTCTCGTCTGCGGATGAACGCAAGCGGTCGATACTTAAACAGCATGACGTAACGTCTAATTAGGTTGGTTGGAATGGTGTACCGTTTAGATATTCAAGCATCAAGAAGCAAATACGCAATAACAAAATTCACAAGTTTGCAACTTTTACTGACTCAATTTAGTTACTGATAATTCTGATTTTATCATATATAAACCACCGTGTAGTCAACACATTTTTGTGGGCAAACTTTGATACCAGAGTTGCCAAAATTTAGCTGAAATAAGTTGTAACAAAGTGCATTCTTTTTCTTCTTTTTTTGCAAATCAGTACTTTTCTTTTCTTCTGGGTTTCGCGTTCATTTTCCTTGTTAAGATTATTATTCTTGTTTACTTGACAATGTTTTTAAACATTTGGAGGTGTGATACTTTAAAATGAATCGTAAATAATTTATTTAAAAATTTGGAGGTGCGATACTTTAAAATGAATCGTAAATAATTCAAATATTGGATCCTACCTTCAACAGCTGGTCTACACAGCACTGTTGTCACCAACATACAACCGACAGCTAACAACAGCAGCTTCATCTTGTCCTGAAAACAACAACAACAATTATAAAAATAATCATTTGTGTTGATATCAACATAAACACTTAAAAGCTGATTGATTCACATATTCGGAAATGTCTCATCTTTCTCCCTTACAGCAGCATGCCTCCACATTCATGCTAATTTTCACGAAATTTTAAAAATGATTTAAAAAGTAAAGTATTGTCATGCAAACGGCACTTAAAGACAGTTAAAGTGTATAAAGCTATATATCTGCTGCAAAAATTATTATTTGCATTTTAAAGAATACATCCAAAATGCTCATAATTATGACATAAACATGGTAGTTAATTGCCTTAAAAACGAATGGGGCATGCACAGAATCATTGATAAACGGAAAAAACGACTTAATTTAGCAAATAATATTTTATTCGGAACATTTTATTCTGTTTGTGTACAATATTCATGTGTGTTAAATAACTGAGACATTCTTTTTATCAACATTTTCGGGAATCAACCATATAATAATGTAACCAATATAATTTTACTGCTGATAGATTTTATAAAAATATTTCATTAGAGAAAGATTAAATCTACGAAAATTACAAAAATAAATAAATAAATAATAATAAATAATAAATATATGGTGACTAATATTGCAAAATTAGTCATTAATTGCATATCTGCATATCATGTTAATTATTTCTTGAATTGTGAATAATTTTACAGTTCTTAAAATCTTAATGAATTTTTCTCAAGTTTGATCATCTTGGGGAGTTAACAACTTAAAAAATTTCTGAGACAGTGACTTCAGTATAAACAGAAGGTGTGACTTGAAACACTCTCGCAATTTTTGTACAGAAGCGATCATCATCACATAAGACTAATTTGATATTAAGATTGTTTTTATTTTCTATAAAAGTACAATAGTGTAACGGGTCCCGGTCTTGATATGGGTGCATTTTTTTACTTTTGTAGGTAAAATAATTCTCAATTTGTCACAGCCTAATAGAAGGAAAATAATTAAAGACAAATGTATTTAAACATGTACGAAATATCAATGTCTATAATCAAAGAGAAATGCTTAAAACTCTATACATGATCATAATTTCTGCTGCCAACAACGTCTTGAAAATAAAGCATACGTTTTTAAGAACGATTGTTAACTGTTGTTTGTGCACATTATGCCCATACGAGAGTATATAGTTAGTGAACATGTGAATATATAAATAAGTTTTCATTTTGCAATAATTCCTTTTGATTTAATAATTGACTTCGCAAAACAATAAATAACGCACGGATCCTAAGGAATTTTCTGTAAATATCCATTAGAATTACATGTAACGTGTACCGTTCAGTTTATGAAAAGAGGGGGGCAGTCTTTTTATATTTTAGGCAGATTTATAATTTTATCCTAAACATTTTCAAATATCACCTGTTGGTCAAACACCAGTTTAACAGTCAATCTTTTGAAATATAAAGTCAATTCAATTCAACTTGACTATGAAAATATGAGCATAATGTCACATTAAGCAAAACAAAAAACAAACTACTCCAACAACATTTTAATCTAAATGCAAAAGGCTCTTTCAAAAGTTGCAGAGCTTTAAAACATACAGATAACAAATAATTATGTTACGCCTATCATATACAATGTATATATACGTATGCTTATTTGAGTAAATAGAAAAAGAGGGTAAGAAATCAAACTTACTTTTTTTGTAGTTTAGTATCTAGGAGTCCAAGTATGATAATACCAGTTACTCGCTAGTATCGAGGTCTGTAATAAACTGAGACGTCATCAACACGAGTCTTTTATAGTCTCCTAGTTTCAGCCACATGGCACTTGACAAAATGTTGACTTAAGCAAATGTCAAGAGAAAGTACGACTAACAATATACATGTAGTTTGGTAAAAAACTTAGATTTTGGAACGCTGTTATTAGTTCATAAGTTCAACGGCTAGTCAAATTAGCTTACGTATTTTTTTCCACAAGTATTGCATTTTTAAGACTAGCTAGAGATACGGTATGTTACTTTCCTAACGACAATAACAAAAACAACAATATATTGTGGTATGAAAATTATCATATTTCACTCATATTTATTTTATACGACTTGATGAAAAAAAAATCTGTATTTATGGATAAACATTTTAATAACTTTCATGTATCTTTTGGGTGTGGTGGGGGGGGGGGGGGGGCAAATGAGTCGCGTGCATGCAATGGCGTCATTTTATAGATAAACCGCGTTAAATGACATCATTTTGGCGTATTTAAGAATGAAACTACACTCTTAGGTTGACGTTATTTCGTCGTTATGAATGAAGTTGTAATGTTCATACGTTGTTATAAGAAAATAGTTATGGGTGGTAATGAAAGAAATGTCTAACAAAAATATCTCATTGAGGTTAACCATTTTGAATGAGATAGAATATGGCAAAATATGCAAGAAAAAATATCTAACATCTGTTTGCGGTTCAGATCTGAATATCCGTCGAAATTCGGCATGTCTCGTTACCGCCCAAAGGGCAGAGTACGCTGGGGACGAATATTCCGACCAGAACAGATATAATTATTATAGAGAAAAAGTCAATATATGACGGAAGCGTTGAAAAGAAAAAAAATGTTAAATTTTTATGGAAAACTCAATTTCAAATTGCAAAGAGAAAAAGTTAAAATTGAACGGAATTGTTGTACATAAAGAGAAACATTAAAATATTAGGGAAGCGTTGTAAAGAAATAGAATTAAATGAGTGTAGGCTCAATACTGAATTTATTGAACGATTTGAATTCAATCATATTATGCGAGCCTTTGGCGAGCATAATATTGTTAAATTCAACGAGTTCAATAAATTTCGTACCGAATTTGCACGAATATAATATTCTATTAAACACATACCCAAAATTATAACTGTTTACAATGAAAAAGAATTATTCTTTCATTAACGCGCCTATAATGTAGCCTAATTAATTTGGCGTGAACGGTTTGACCCATTTTACAGACTTTGTTTTTTCTTACTGTCAAACGGAAAAAGACAGCGCCCGTCCAAAATTATCTCGGTGTCTCTTTGACAAGTCTAATTAGTTGGACTACCTATAATGTAAAGCTAACATTTAGCGCTTTTATACGGAATTCCATAAACGACAGCCTACTGTTTACTGTCAACTGCCTACTGTCAACTGCTTACTGTCAACTGCCTACTGTCAACTGCTTACTTTCAACTGCTCAATGCTTACAGCGACTGTTTACTGTTTAATGCTTACTGTTAATTGATAAATGCCGACTGTTACACCTGTCTAATACCCGATTAATTGCCTGAAAGTAAATGTTGGCTTTTTATGTCCTTCTTCCAATGTGTTTATTTGTTACAATGAGGCCGTTTGAAACAGTATTAGTCAAGGAATTACTCTGTATCATTTATGAAGACTTTGACTGAAACCTTGGAACTTGTTACATTTATACATGTACATGTATAATTCTCGTTTTACTAAGCAGAAAAATAAGTATATATCTTTGCAGGCATCTGGAACTTTTCCAAATCATAGACCTGTAAACTTTATAAAAATGTTATCAAACCAAATATTACAAGTTTGTCTGTCATTAAATCTTGTTCGGTAATTTTGAGCTAACAAATATAACTGCTTGCTTAATAATATTACATATTAATACATGTTTATCCCTGTTCAAGCTTAGATACATCTAACATATAACATGTATATTATATTATTTGTTCAATGATATTAACCTTACCCTATAACTATAGAGCTTAATGATTTTTTTAAACGGAGGCTTTGTAATGTCATCACAACGGTCAGTTTAATGTTCGTATTTTGAAAATAATGCTATAATGTTTTGTTAAAAAAATAATCTAGATAATGAATGGTGCTCAAAACATAGATATATAGATTTTCAGACACAATTATATATATCAAAGCACAGAAGGCGCTGAATTTGTTTGGGTCTCAGAATGTCAGAAAGGTGAGGGTTGTGAGGTTATAAACCAATTTGTTTTTGTATAGCAACCAATGCTTTCCAGCGTTGTGACGACCCAAACAAATAACCAGTAACGTCTCGAATTACCAGTAGTTTATTCTGATAAACGTTAAACGTACTGGGAGAGTATACACACTTCATGATCCAAATCATACATGGAACCGTTTAGTTCTATCTAAAAAAAAGTTCATACTTGTTCTAGTGATTGTAGACCGTACATGTATAACTTAATTCTACAAAGCCTTAGATTTGACTAAAAAAAATGTTTCTTTAGTAGATGTTAAAAACTTATTCGACAGATGGAAGCATGATGACTAACATGTCAATTATTGTGTTATAATCGGAAAGTCGATGCATAATAAAATTATTGAAAGCTCTTTGAGTGACTTGGGCATTATTAATACAAAGTGATGTTAGTATTTGTTTAACGATATGATGAACTGCGATATCCTAAATTTGAGTCAATGTAATGCCTTTCGCATGTAACCAGTATTGCCTCTGTTATATTCTAATTTTTATAACTTATGATAAAGGCATTAAAACCACAGGATAGAAAACAGACTAATCAATATATTGCTGTACGTCCGTAATTTCATTTCATTGTCTTAAGAAAAGAGTGTTTATGTTAACTTGTAAAGCTGTTTTGAAAAAAAATATTCAGATAACTTGCCAGACATTGGAGCTTCAGATGTATTTCTTGTGAAACTAATAATATAACGTAATCTTGATCTTCCTAATGCATACTTTTCGCGATCCCATGCATTAAAAATTTATGGACTAAGACACTGTTTAAATGTGGACAATGTTGGGGTTTTTTCCCAAATTGGTCATGTTACAACATTCAACAAACAAACTTTGCTTTATGGTTAACAAATATATAACCATTTTCAATTCATTTTGTCATTACATTTTTGTATTTTGTTTTCCGGGGGGGGGGGGGGGTAGGGCTAAACATAAACAAAATTAAAAGAAAATTATGATATTTTATTTTTAAAGAATTTTTTTATTTTCGATTAAAACGAAAACAAAATACACTTATTGATAAAAACACCACATAAAAAGTATGTTTAGACCAGTAAGCTAATATTTTCTTGTATACGCCTGTAAAAAATCAAAATCTATATAAAATATTTGTAAAGTTTCGGGGAAAGCAATTAATATAAAAGCAGAATCATAATTAAAAGTTTTAAAAGTTCTGTTATGAATAATAATTGTTATGAAATTATATTAATGTAAATATACTCTGCAATATAAAGTGATCTACACGTTGTTAGAATGGTTACTTAAAAATGCTTCATATTATACCATAGAAGTTCTACACTATCACGATGTTTTAGAACTGTTTACCTTAGTTGTCAAACCTTTAAAACCCTGATACAAATAGCAATGACTTTCATTGGATGATTCTGGCAAATACGAAGGAAGATTTGCTCATTGGTTTTACTTGCGGTAATTGCAAAAAGAAATAGAAAAAATAACCAACCTTAAAGTTCACTTTTAAGTGTGTTTGTTAACAAGATACATGTAATTATAAAAATTATATAAAAGATGGATTTTAAACAAACACGTCAAAAAAATATATTGTAACATTAACATGATCATTTTGTCTATCAGAAATGTTTAAGTAAATTTAAATAGTTAAGAATCTATTATTTCTCAGAGTTTTTCAATAGCACAATTGAATTTAAACAAGAGAATAACGATGGCTTTTCATAAAAGTAAAATAAGCTGGTCCAAACTGTAAGTTATCACTTCATGTTTGCACTTTTTATGTCATTGAAATATTGAACGTTTTTGAAACAATTTGAATACAGCCAAGTTTGTCTTTGTTTATGCTTTCAGAATGAAGCCGAGTTAAACTCGCCTATAAGAACCAATACATTTATGTAGTCCTTTTCCTCTTCCATTGCAATTTCAATATTTTCATACAGGTGTATTGGTTCTGTTACTTGTCTGTGAAGTAAATGAAAGTATAGGCTGTTCCTCCATTGAAATGTTTCTGTCAGATTTATCATCCTCTGTACTGGAATAAAATTGATTCTATAATTAACCTTCAAAGCACATATCTTTGCAACATAAACTAAAGAGTGCAATCAACTTAACAAAAATGCATTACATAACATCTAATAAGGAATTACACATTTATAAGCTATAACTAACAGCCAATGAAAACTGAACCAAAATGACCTCGTAAATGAACTCACACATTTTTGATTATGAGAGAATGTTTAGCCTAAATTTCACCCGTGATTTCACCAGTATATTACAGATATTCTTCTAGAAATGTATTACATTGTCAAATGAAAGTTTAATAAACTATGAAATTCTAAATAAAATAAGGGAGTGTTGACATAATGGTCCAGATCTCCGCCTCTCAACCGAGGAATAGTGGGCTCAAGTACGTCCATGTTGATTGTTGAACAAAGATTCTTTGTGAATAAAATATTATTAAGTTGATTTACCCTAAAATGAGTCCTATATTTGACAATTTATCAATCACCTGTGCAAGAGGCACGTGGAACCATTTCATAACATAATCAATGCAGTGTGCAATGGTGGGACGTACACAAGTCATTGCAATGAATTCGAAATTACAAATTATTAGGCTTAATTATAAAATAATCCTTTTTAATTTACTTACCATTGTTTTCCAAGAAAATGGCGGGCGCACATGTGTGTACATTCGGAATACTTCTATTTGATCCATACATAGACTTAGACTGCCAATAAGCAGTTAGCAGTAGGCAGTGAGCAGCAGGCTGTCCAGTTAGCAGTAGGCAGTGAGCAGTAGGCTGTCGTTTATGGAATTCCGTACTTTTATGATCCAAATGACGTCACGTCAAACTATATGCACGGTCTTGCAATACTGTTTTTACGGAGTCGCATGTGACAAAGAGAGGACATTGAATGAGTGAAAGTTTGATACTGAATTTATTGAACGAATTAAATAAAATTCTAACACGACCCGCATTTTTCCCTATTGAACATAGAAGAACAGAAAGTGTGTGTTATTATGCAACAGAATGCACATTTTGACGTTCTATATTTAGACATGTGACGTAATCATTATACACGTGACGTAACCACTAAAAATCCGACGCGCTGAAAATAAGTTCGGAAACAAATCAGACGGAATTTTGCTTAACTATCATGTACCGCAACATTTATTTGTTAATGTCGTGTTAGAATCGAAATAATATATCCAAAGTCGTGATTTTATCGCTTGATAACACCACTGTTTGTCGTTCGGATGCGCATCATTATATCACTCGGGCTACGCCCTCGTGATATAATTCGTCGCATCCGAACTCCAAACAGTGATGTTATTGAGCGATAAAATCACTGTTTGGGATAAATTATTTCTTAATTATATTTTGCAAGCCTCTATTTTATTCAACGAGTTCAATAAGTTTAGTAATGAACTTACACGGACTTAATATTCTATTTATCACATACCAAAAAGTAAAGACCGTTTGAAATGATGAAGAAACATTTTTCATTGACGCGCGTATAGTATAACGCTTACGCCATGTTTATATTATTAGTTATAAAGATCGTTGGCAGGTTATATGGCCCTATATAAACGGCTATTTGTAAATATAACCCGAGCCGTTAGGCCATATAACCTGTCAACAATCTTTATAACGAATTTTTAATACAGCAGACATCATTTTTAGAGAAAAAAGTAAGATTTCTTCATGAATCGACAGCAGCCGTGTATATAAACGTCACGATTATCCAATGAAAAACGGCTCGGGTTATATTTACAAATAGCCGTTCATATAGGGCCATATAACATGCCAACGATCTTTATAACTAATATTCTAACACGACCCGCATTTTTCCCTATTGAACATAGAAGAACCGAAAGTGTGTATTATTATGCTATAAAGTCACTGTTTGACGTTCTATATTTAGATATGTGACGTAATCGTTATACACGTGACGTAACCACTAAAAATGTGACGCGCTGAAAATAAGTACGGAAAAAAATCAGGCGCAGTTTATCTAATTATCATGTACGGCAGCATTTATTTGTTGATGTCGTGTTAGAATCGAAATAATATATCCAAATCTGTGATTTTATTGCTTGATAACATCACTGTTTGTCGTTCGGATGCGCATCATTATATCACTCGGGCTACGCCCTCGTGATATAATTCCCCGCATCCGAACTCCAAACAGTGATGTTATTGAGCAATAAAATCACAGTTTGGGATATATTATTTCTTAAATATAAACGTCACGATTATCCAATGAAAAATGACGTCACAAACGTGCAGTATTATAAATCGCAAATGACGTCACGTCAAAATATATGCACGGCCGTGCAATTTCATTCTTACGGAGTCGCACAAGCGGCACGGGTATGTGATAAATAGAGGATATTGGATGAGTGTAAGTTTAATACTGAATTTATGGAACAACTTAAATGAAATTCTAACACGACCCGTATTTTTCCCTATTGAACATAGAAGAACCGAAAGTGTGTGTTATTATGCTATAAAGTCACTGTTTGACGTTCTATATTTAGATATGTGACGTAATCATTATAAACGTGACGTAACCACTAAAATGTTACGCGCTGAAAATAAGTACGGAAACAAATCAAGCGCAATTTTGCTTAATATCAGGTACAGCAGCATTTATTTGTTGATATCGTGTTAGAATCGAAATAATATATCCAAATCGGTGATTTTATCGCTTGATAACTTCACAGTTTGTCGTTCGGATGCGCATCATTATATCACTCGGGCTACGCCCTCGTGATATAATTCGTCGCATCCGAACTCCAAACAGTGATGTTATTGAGCGATAAAATCACTGTTTGGGATATATTATTTCTTAATTATATTATGCGAGACTCTGGCGAGCATGATATAATTTTATTCAACGAGTTCAATAAATTCAATAAAGACTATACACGAATATAATTACTCTATTTATCACCTACCCGACATAAAGACTGTTTAAAGTGAAAAATGAATATTTTTCATTGACCCCCCTATTGGGTAATGCTTACATTTAGCGCGACTTTACGCTATGTTTGTATATAGAGAATAATAGGTTGGTGCCGTGGATGGAGAAAGTTTATCTGGCGAGGCGGAGGAATTTATTGGGTGAGCCGAAGGCGAACCCAATAAATTCCGGAGCAGAGCCAGATAAACTTTCTCCATCCACGGCACCAATCTATTATTCTATTTATCCTGTCACCGTTTTTTTAAAGAATTTTATTAGACAAACAACCTTTAATCACACTATCGGAAATGTTTCTATATAAACAAAGAAGGTCCTAATTTTTCTACACCAATGCACTCGCCGTTCTTATTATCTCCCCGTGTATTTTCACATTGAGGGCGCCATTTTGTTTGAAAAATGTGATAAATAAAAACAAATTTTTGTCGAATTTTGTTGTGAAAACTATCTAGAATGAAAGAAAATGGTCTAACTAAGAAAATGAATTCGAATACCAATATCTTTTATTCAGTCGTTAACGCTGTACAGACGTTTAAAGTATTGTTTACGTGACGTCACAATGTAGCGCCAAACAGCACGTGCAAAACAATCAAATCAAGTACGCTATTCTAAAATGTCGCAAACAGTTAAGTTTTACATTTATTTCACTTTAAATAATTTTTATTTCGCTTGAAAAATTATAGAGTTAAATAAAATAAACAAACAAAGTTTTATCAACGTTTCCAAAATTCGTTATTCTACACACAGAAGATTTAACGACAGTTTTTATATTTTTTCTTGAAAAGTAGTCCGGCAAACATGCATACCACGTGATCAAGTGCCGTAGATCAGTAAAAATATACGGCACCTTGTTATCGGGCCGAAATTGATACAAGTGACAGGATAAAACGCAAATGACGTCATAAGATATATGCACGGCCTAGCAATACCGTTTTTACGGAGACGGGTGTGTGATAAAAAAACGTTCAAATATAATGGGACCGTTGTAAATAGAAAACTTTAAGATATATAACGGAAGCGTTGTACGTAAAGGAAATAGAAATCAACTTTAAATGCGTTGTTATAGAAATTCAAATGTACAGGAATATATTCACCAAGGCCGATAGGCCTAAAAAACGTTAACAGTGTAAAAAGAATAAATAATGAGAAAACATTAACTGTTGTAGATAGGAATGTCACATGATTAAAAGTATTATGAAGCAAAATTTTAGATGAAACGCTGTACAAACATAGAGATACATGTGCAATGATATATTAACTGTTTCAGTAATACATGTATATTATCGCGCCTATGTGTTATAAAAATGTTCTCCTTTTAGACATTATAAGGAGCAGTCACGTGGTGTATGCACACTTGGGTTTATATATTTCATAACAAAAGTGGAACACGACAAGCCTCTCATTTATTTTCTCATTAATTTTGAACTCGAAGGTCATTGAACGAGTTTTAGTAGAAGGTCGCCTTGTCGTGGTTTTCTTAACTAACTACTTTCTTGACATACATGTACTTGTATGTTTAGTTCTTCATTATAGAATGTATAGAAAATATGAACATTTTTGGTTGGTTTGAAAGTTATGGTTAACACTGACACTTTAAGGCGTATATGGCGACTGTGAAAAGAAGCATTATAGGTGTCGTGTCCCTACATGTATAAAAGAAACCCGACCCGAACCCCACAGCGGTGAGTGGCAAGTTATTTTCCGTCAGTTACATTAAACACTCTGCAATTAAATGTATGTACAGTGTTAAAACTTTTTTCAGCTTAAATATAACGTTAGGTAAAATACGATGTAACTATATATACGTTCTAGTGATCTAAACTATGAATATACTAAAATCATTTTGGCTTGCCTATATGGATCTCGAAACTGAGCATCAGTAAAAGATATATAATTATGAATTTCCTGTGCTCCCGATTAACTCGACATGTGAAGGAGAAAATAGGTCAATTACATGGTAAGTTATATAATTATGAAATTCAAAGCTGTTTATAAGAAAATCGAAAAATGATTCTACCCTCCTGGCTTTCTACATTCCCCATTTATTTCGTGTTTTATGCAGTCTTCAACGAAATATTCTTTCCGACGTGGGTTCTGGAGTGCTCAAAATATGCAATGTGTGCTAAACGGACTCCAAATACAGAGCTTTCACCAAACGATGCTTAACATTCTCACAAACCCTTATTGAAACGTCTATTGAAAATGGACTCAAAATAAAGGAATTGCTGGTCAAAATTCCATTTTTTACCGCTGCTCAATTTTGAGATCCATATGGGGTATCACCCCCGTTACAATAATAATAGTCGGTTAGGCATTTTGGCCTGACCTACGCAAAAGAACTAAATACGTAAACAAATAGTACGTGAATAATTGGATTTGTCGAGTTAGTCTATTCTTTATAACGTGTTACAGTCAACTTAAATTAAATGAATTTATAGTGTACAATATTTATAGACTATACCGGAAGTACAAACAGCACACATGTTGGCTATATTTCTGATTGATTCTCATTGTCAGGCATATTCTTAAATCATGATGCTTCCGAAATTAACTTTATTTTAAAGCCAAGTCCTTTGACATATCAACCTCTAGCAATATCACAAATTCTTCATGTGAACCTAGCACCTTTAAATTTGTGATATTTTGGCATGATGTATAGGGAGCTGTTCAAGCAATGTTTTCTTCTTTTTAATTTGATAATATTGTATTTGTCTTCTCTCTATTGAAGCAGACACCCACAAGCCTGTTTCCTCGCTGTCATATATAAACCTGTTGTACTGACCATATAAGAACTTCAAACCCATGATTCCTGGGATAAGATGCAGGGGCCTTAACCATGATTCATGGGATAAGATGCAGGGGCCTTAACCATGATTCCTGGGATAAGATGCAGGGGCCTTAACCATGATTCCTGGGATAAGATGCAGGGGCCTTAACCATGATTCCTGGGATAAGATGCAGGGGCCTTAACCATGATTCCTGGGATAAGATGCAGGGGCCTTAACCATTAAAATCACTAGATCTATGATCATTATAGACAGGGGCTACTTACAACTACATGTACCAAGATTTACTCTCAGATAAGCATTAAAGGGGCTGCACTGAGGCTTTTTGACATGACAGGACTGGTAATAATTTTTTGAGATTACATTTGTATTTGATGCAGATCCAGATCAATCGTTCAATCGAATCGCTCATCCCGTTTTTTCGAGATTAAGTATTCTTATTGTGCAAAATGACACAAAATTGAATAGCGTTACAACGCTTTTCATGCAAAAAATGCAAATATGGCTAAGAAAAGCGCAATAAAACGATTTTAAATTAAATCTTAGTATATTTCTTGTTTATCTTTTCCATATATTTCAATTACAGTGCCCTAGCTGATCTATGAAGGAAATTCAAATTATGTTTTTAAGCTTTAGGACCGTAGTGGAGTTCCTTTAAGCATATAAAATTAGATACAACGTCCATGATTTAGCCTTATTAATGAATATATGGCAATGCAAGCACTTATACAGCGTTAAGAGACTTGTCCGTCAACCAGGTTGCATGGCGTGATCTTATAATATATAAAAAAATATAGAAAATAATTACATAAATTGAAACGTAACCTATTAAGCAGTTAATATGTTAAGTGGCACTCGAATTCAAGGCTACTGGTTCCTCTAATTAAGCGTAAGAATTTGCTGAAAACGCAAATTCTTTGTTAGTAAATGTCTGCTTATTTTATACCCCACCCAGAAATTTAAAACTTGTAGACAGATTTATGGAGCAATAATAACGACATAGAACTTATATTTTTGTTATTGCCTATTTTCATAATTCTCGTTTTAGCTATAAAGATTCGTTATAGGCGATGGTTATATAGCAGACAACCGTTTATACAAGGTTATATAACCTGTAAAATTCTTTATATACAACAAATTCTTTTATTAAAAGGAAAAAAAAATAAACAACAAAAAACAAACTGCCATGTATATAGCTTATAATTTCATAGAATACACGATTACTTACTTCAAAGCGTTTATTGAATTCTGATAGCACATGTTCATTCAACTATTTTCACTTCTTTACAAAAGAAGTCACAATATAAGTTGCTGAAGATATATATAAACGGGAATGTAATCTTAAGTTACCGAAGTATAATCCAATGAGTTAAACAAGTGTTATATAGATTTCAATGGTTATATAGATTTCAGTGGGTTATATAGAATTCCATAGCTTAGCCAAGGGATATAAAAGCCTATACATAATACAAACCCACGTATAGGCCCGAAAATATAAATCAAAATAAAGGCCCATATTATACAAACTCACATATATGCCACATAATACAAACCCACATATAGGCCCTCAATATAAAGGCCCTTATTATACAAACTCATATAGGCCTACATAATACAAACCCAAATATAGGTCTGCAACTTACAAACCCACATATAGGCCCATATAATACAAATCCACATGTAGGGACCAACAAAATACAAACCCACATCTAGACCCACAAGTACAAAACCATATGTAGGCCTACATGGTACAAACCCCAAAATACAAACTTTCATGTAGACTCACATTAAAACAAACCATATGTAGTTCTTAGAATTGAAAACCACATGTAGGCTCACAAATTACAGACCTATATAATACAAACCAACATGTAGACCAACGTAATATAATCGGTCACTGAATCCCATCGGAACCACCTAATGTATACAATCCAAACGTTTGGAATGAAAATAAATAAAGTTTTATTTAATTGTAAGCAACTTGAGAAATACCAAAGAGGGTCATCAATTTGAAGTTTTGATATTGTATAATGCAAATCGTACAACTAAATGATATCTAGTTAAAATTTAGTGCATCGGCAAAACAAATTTACCATTAGTGGTTAAACCTTAAACCTGCTGGTTCTTAAAGTGAACGAGTTTTGTCACCAGTAAAGAACCATGGACAGACTCAGCTCTATTTAATATCACAATATCATTTATTTCGATATTGAAATCATTTAAAGGAACTCCACCTGAAGTACAAAAGAAAAAAAAAAATAAATAAAAAATAAAAAAAAATTACAAAAAAATGTACTCGGAAATATATCCAAGTACTCGTTACTATTTTTAATCCTGTTTTCAGTGGAAAGCGTTGCGATAGCTTTTCAACTTTGGGTCATATTTCATAATACGAATAATTATTCAGTATAAACGGAGTGGGCGAATGATATGAAATTTTGCACACAAATTATTGGTCTAGACCTTCATCAAATGGAAACTAATTTCAAACTATATTTTCAGTCCAGTCATGTCAAGTTGAGTCCCTTTAAACTTAATTAAAGAAGGCAGCTGGGCAAATCCATTTCACAAAAACAGCAGGTTCAATTTCTACTTGATAACCAGAATCCAATCGATGAGGTGAATAAGGTTATTTTTTTTTCTCAAGTATTGACTGAGATGTATAATATAGATTTTTGATATTTTGAAAGTACATGTATATAGCTATTCTGATATACATTTATGATATAAAACATATTAACCATAGTCTACAAAACATATACTGACTAAGAAACAAACGCTGTATGGGTCCAATGACATGTGAAATACCAGATTAACGTTTTTGATTGGTGAATATGAAATATATACACTCACGAACACACGCACGCACATTATATATACAATAACAACACAAAATCTAGCTTCCTAACAACAATTCATTGCCTCAAAAGTGGCACACATGTTATCAGTTATCTTAGTGTCCGTGTTGATAAATAATCATGTACAATTACTTGTACATTTTTAACTTTGAATATATGTGCTTCTTAATATCGACTCAGTATTTCAGACGAAATTCAATTTTGATAATTTCACCGTGAAATTGCCAATATTTAATTCACTATTTGCATTAAATTAGTTTAATCATATTTTATTGCTATATACATGTATATACAATACAGATACAAATTTCGTATGTATTCTAAACAGCAAAAGCAAACGGGTTGGGCCCAAGTTCTTACAACATTAGCGGTCGGCCCTCCCCGGTAGATAATGAAACGAAAAAACTATATTCAATACTTAATGGCATATAACATAAACATAGTGTATATCATGTATAATTGCTGATGGAAACGATTTTTAACAATATACAATTAAGTAATCGAACAGATAGAAATCAACGTTCGTGTATTTTATAAGTTTATAAATTTGCATTAAAGCATATAAAATACGTATAATTAAAAACATCACGTGAACTTTGTGGAAAAAATGTATCATATTTATCAAGTGTGACATTTATGTACATTTGTATGTTTTTTAACACTATTAAAATCAGCAGTATAGTTTGAAGTAAAAAAAAGATTAAGCTAGGGAAAAAATAACAGAACAAAAGTTAATGATTCTAATATACAAACAGTCAAATTCTTTGGACAAATCCGTATAACAAGAGCTGTCGGTAGGACAGCACGCTCGACAATTCTTAGTGCTTGATAGTAAAAGATATTTGATAATGTAAAATTGTCGAAGTTCATAAAAGGGTCGTTTTTTTCAAATCCATGTTACAGTTATAGGCCTTGGAGAGAGTCCTATTATGCACTCAAAGAAGTGTATAAAGTTCCAATTTGTTTTAAAGCAAGATGCTAATGAAATATGAAAATATCTGAGGTATTTCGCAAACTAACATACATTCTAAGTCGTAAAAGGGGGATTATTCGGTCAAGATACTTGCTATAGTTACATTCTCCTGTCTACAGGGATGAACAAGTGTAAAACGTTTCAAAACCATATTTCAATGGACTTTGAAAATATTTGAGGTGGTACGCAAACTTTAACATAAATTCTAAGTGGAGAAAGGAGCATAATTCTGTCAAAATGGTTGATAGAGTTACCTCCTCCTGTCTACAGGTTGGGGTCATGATGGTGTGCACAGTTTCAAAGCCATATGTCAATGTACTTTGAAAATATTTGAGTTATTACAAAAACTTTAACATAAGTGGTTACGCCGACGCCGATGCTCGGGTAACTAGGATAGCTCTACGTATTCTTATCGAATAGTCAAGCTAAAAAGCACATAAAGAGAGAGAGAGAGAGAGAGAGGGAGAGAGAGAGAGAGAGAGAGGGAGAGAGAGAGAGAGAGAGAGAGAGAGAGAGAGAGAGAGAGAGAGAGGAAAAATAAAGTCAATGTGAGCACAAGAATTTTGTTTGTTTGTTGTGTAGTTTGTCTGTATTTTTTTATTGGTTTAAAGAAGGGCACATAGCGCATTATATTATACCATGTTTGGATGAAAAGTTAAGTCCCTTTGATTTTGTATATTATCTTTTTTTTACCAAATTGCATGTTTAAGAATACACGCTTAACTTATTTCCAATTACCGTTACAATTTGTAATTTTGTCATTGTTTGCTGATAGTATAACTGATACTGAACTACTCGATTCTTGAAAATGCGCTTGACTTTAAAGCAGCATGCCTACAGATTCATGCTAATTGTGCATGAAACTTTTGAAAACCTATCAAAACATTATTTTCAAGTAAACAAATCTTGTAATTTACACATTGCAAATGACACATACAATCAACGTAAATTACCAAAAAGAAGTCATATATGCAAAAATAGCCCTTATTGCCTTAGACACACAGTAGAAATATGGTGATAAACACTGCAAAATCAGTCATGAATCGTACATAACATAATTTGAATTTCTTTATATGTTTTATACCTAACAAGCCCCATACATAGATGTTTAGATATACATTGTATGTCTTTATGTGTATTGTACGTATATACATGTATGTTGTAGTGTAAAACAATTTTGCAAGCCCTTGGCATTTTTCATTAGAATATACTTCAAATATAAAGAAAGAATAGGTCTTAAAACAATGGCAAAAAATCAACAACAATAAAACAACAAACATCAGGGATCGAACCATAGACCTCTGACATATTAGGTAATCACTTAACTGACTGTGCAATTGCAGATGTGACGAGAACCTATACCTTAAGCTAGTGTGACCTTTCCTAACACCATATTAATTCTCGTAATCTATACGGACAGAACCGAAATGGGGTCGAATATTTAAATGAGTGCTGTAATGTATTCATAATTGACAGGTCAATAAAATCAGATTATACGTATAAGTTAGTAGCACTATGATTATAAAAAATAAAAACAAAATTTAATGTAAAGGTTTCAAATCATACACTGGTCTTACTTTTATCAAATGTGAAGCATAATGTGCGCTCAAATATATATCTTAAAATAAACATTTGTTTTATTTGTATAATTTCAATGTTTTGTGCCATAACTTCTTGTTTATCGAAATGTCGGAAAAAGAGGTTTCCAGTTTGTAAAATAATACTTCGATTAGTAATTGAACAACATAGATCAGTGTATGGAAGAAACGTTTTATTCATGTTTTACAGTATACATTTATCTTTAACTTTATGGATACTCTATCATAGATGCTGACACTGTCTCTCCAGAGATTGCAAGTATTAACACTATACTAGTATTTATAATTGGTACTTTTACATATTTGACTGAAGAATCTCTAAAATGACTTATAAATTGAATAGTACATGAGTCATAACCATTTATCATACGAATGACATATTTTAATTAGTGGCAACGGCAGCGCGTTTTTTATAAATTAGTCATACCTGTAAAATATGATTTGCAGAGTCCTTCAACATATTCACCGGAACTCTACACATTTTCCAGCTTCAGAATTCATTCCGTCAAAGCATTTTTGAACTGTTATTTGGGTTTACTGGTAGAGAGCGATTCCGAAGGCACTACGGATTTCTAACCGGCGACAGCAAAGACAAGATTTGATGTATGGATGTAACCAAAAGTCACAAGGAGAGAAGTCAGGACTATAAGCAGGATATAGCAAAACCACCATTCTCTGCTCCTCTAAATTAGCATGAATCAAGGCTGACCGGTGTGCAGACCTGTGCATTATCGTGGAAAATTTGATCCTGCACACCCCGGACCTTGGGTTCTTTGTAATGTAGTGATAACTACAGCAGTAAGAAGATGGTCACAGTAAACAGTTCCAGTGTCCCAGTGACACTTTCTCTCTGAGGCACAGCGACACGGTCACGGACCACTATTCCATCGCTGTCAAAAAATAGAGCGTACAAAACACTTTTAACACTCCTGCTACGTCGAGCAAAAGCTAGGCGATAGCGGTTAGCACTTACCTATATTTTGTCACTGAGTTTACTGTATAGTTCTTTGTATCTAGTCATTAAGGCCGAGGCTTTTCAACCCGCTTCCTTTTCAGATCAGAAGTTAGCAAATACGGGATCCAACGGGCGTACACTTTTCTTGGCGTTTACTTTTCTTTCAATATGGAATACACAAATGACGCACTAAGGCCCAATATGTTACTTATCTCCTTCACGGTATATCGTGTATCTACATCAACTATGATTTTGATAGTGCCGATGTCTTTTTCAGATATAGCGGAAATTGGCTGCTCAGGGCGGGAATCATCCTCAACAGCTACCTTCCTTAAACATTGACACCCATCTGGCAATCGTACGATATGGAAGGGCGTTTTTTTCCAAAAAAGTAAATCTAAAATCGTTTTTATTTCTGATGCGCATTTTCCCAATAACCCACGAATTTTACAATAAGTTCTTTGCCCTCTCTCTCAAATCACAATGCAACTCGGCCTTATCAAAATGATCTTGCACGGGCAAATCTTGCGAAAATAGACAATCAATAATCTTTAAAACGGTATATTTTACATGTACTTTCCCGTGCAAATCGTGGTTAAATTGAGTTGTTGCCACTAATTAAAATATGCCATGCGTTTAAAAAAAATCAGACCACCATGCTATGTAATTAGTAATTTACTTATATTGTATACTATTTCTATAGGTATTTTAAGTACAAATTTATAACAAGAACGATTTGATTGTGTTTTTACATTAACTACTGCGCTATCTCTTATACCATATGTACGGAGACGAGCGCCTGAGCTTTAACACGAACGAAAAAAATCATTCGTTTATCCTAGCTTCCAAACGTTTTACCAACTAATATCAACTTTTTTCTGTTCATCATTTCCCGATAATATTGTGTGCAGACATATATTCTCTATTCTTTATCTTAATTCAAAACTTTATGTAAATATTTTTGTCTCTTTTTTCTTCGAAACATTCTATATGTATATAAAATCATCTGAAACATTAACTTAAATTGAATACTAGTTAAAAACAATATTTTACTTTGTAATAATAATTTCACAATATTATGAAATAATCTTGAAACAGTTTTTTTTATTCTACTACTCTAGATAATAATGTTCTTTTTAATTATTTATCTGATTTCCCTTTTTTCTGTATTATTCTAACCAAATACATGTATATGCATATCTTTTTATTGCAAGTAGCTTATTTGTGGAAAGGAATTTAAAAAATGTCACATTTGACTTGTTTTCCAATCCACGAAATATATCAGTGTGATTGTATATGCTTACTGTATTATATTTATGTTGTATAAATTGAAATAAATATTATTTAAACTAACTACTGCCCAAATTTCGTAAAACTACCCAAACCATGAACATGAGATTGAAAGATTCTTATTTCGTAAATCTCTTATTCTAACTTAAGTCAAAACAAGCAGACGGATACTACTTACAACAGTAAACACATGCATCTTACATATTTTCACCTTTTATGTAAAAAAAAATAAAAAATGACGTTGCAGACTAAAATCTTAGAAGTGCGTGTTTTTGAATTTTAAGTATGTGTTATTATCAATTATCTCTAGAATAGTATTTAATAATGGAAATCTTAGCAGATCTGACAAAAACTCGAGACAATTATATGTAATTATGTAAGTCTACGTTTACAATACTGCGTGATATACATGTTTTTCAGAAGATAATTTAATGATATATAATTATAAGGTACAATTTGTTATTTCACAGAGAAAAGTTCAGACTATAATTTCATTGTTGCCGAACTGTATTTTACAGCTGTTGAATTTCATGTACCATACAT
Source organism: Ruditapes philippinarum (assembly GCF_026571515.1). Taxonomy (NCBI): domain Eukaryota; kingdom Metazoa; phylum Mollusca; class Bivalvia; order Venerida; family Veneridae; genus Ruditapes; species Ruditapes philippinarum. The sequence continues at coordinate 55,329 of NW_026859211.1, forward strand.
GAATGGAAATTTTCAGTAGAATTACTTACTTACTATTCAATGTAAGCTTTGCGTTCTGGACAATTATATACATGTTATATAACAATTCCAGGATCGGAATAGAATTGAAGATAAAAAGACGATAAATATTTTTACGGACATTAAATATATGTTGACATACTTATTTTGTTTATTTGTATTTTTGATATAATAAAAACTTTATTGTTTAAAGTAAAATACTTAGTACTCCATATAATACAAGGATTTATTTTCATATGAATTTTACTAATCTTGCTTTCTGTTTAAGAGTAGGCAACTACCCATTTTTGATATTTATATCAAAGCATGGCTACTGAAGGTCACTGAAGGTCACCGGTTCACCTCGTAAACTGAGGTCACGTGGTTGCCCGTATATATGGCGGTTATATATTCCATAAAAAGGTATTGGGTTTGTCTCTTAAAAGGAAGGTCACTGATTCGAAACCGATTGTATCATATTGAAGATGAATATAAAATAGTTAAAACAGCCTCTTCGCCTGGCACTCACTCGAAATGAGGTAGATAGTTCGAGTATCGATTGATTTGCTATCATTATAATTTGATTGGAAAGATAATTGAGCCGCGCCATGACAAAACTAACATAATGTGTTTGCGACCAGCATGAATCCAGACCGGCCTGTGCATCCGCAGGCTCAGTGGTAAAGTGCATTACTAGTTATTTAGGGATCGCAGATTCGATCCCTTACTTTATCAATATTAGTTCTTATGGTCTTTTGAATGCAAGAATTAAATAGCGGGCAAGTAAAATGAGTGTCGGCTCTGGAACAGGGTAATTAACATAGGGTTTCATTGGCTTAGTGGTTATGGGGTGCTAAATTTTTACACCACTGCCACTTTACCGTAGAGTTTGAATCCCGTCAGGGAATCGAGATTCTTAAATATGAGTAAACTAACCAGCTAAGTAACGAAAGGCTGGTAGCTGCAGCTCGTATCTGAGGTCTTCCTCCACCAGCCAGGCTTAAATGTCGCCTTATGACATGTGTAGTGTTGGTAGTGTGACTTTACAAATTCACCTACTACATGTACATGTTTTGAAATTAACTTTGTGTCATGATAGGATTCAGTATAAAAGAAAAACAAAAAACAAAAATATAATTTCTTTATGTTTTCTTCTACGGTTTTAAAAAATATTTCAAGTGTGCATAATATATGAAATCATTCATGTATATAACTGTGAATAAATGATATTAAAACAAAGAATAAATTAATCTGGACACGACCGTTTTTTCCAAAATATATCATTTTTGTAGAATGTGTACATGTATCTTGTCAATGTATAGAACTTGATCTGCTCTGCTCAATGTAAACAGCAAAAGTACAAGACGTAAATAAAAGGCTTCTTCTTGTTTAATGTCTGTGGGAGTGGCCATCGGTGTGGGAGTGGTCATGCGCCGAGTGATCGTGGGCGGAGTGATCGTGATCGTGGGCGTGACTGTGATCCTCATGATGGTCATGTGTCTCTGGACTCCAGCCAATCGTACAACACGACACGTGTTTATGTTCGTCATGTACCTGGAAAAATAAGTATTGTGCATTAATGGTTATAAAATTATATATAAAGACTAAAAATTGAATTCTTCGTTTTGAGATGAATGTTTAAGCTAGGGCAAACAAAAGTAAAAAATAATGAACTCGGTGTAAGTTAATGCATCACGTTTCTGCTAAAGACAAAATTTTAGGGGAAAAAAGCAGAGCACCTGTAAATTTGGGATAATTAAAAAAAAAGAAAGTTCAAATTGGTCTGAATATTGTCAGGTTTACAAATCAATTGACATTACATAGCCAAGATACATATACTTACCACACATAGTATAATATTATCGATATGCAAACTATAACATCATATAATCAAAACAGTACACCAAATACTAGTACTAGCCATTTCTAATGTGAATAATTTTTACATCTGCATAATTAAATATTATATATTTCACAAAAGCCACTCTCTCTTTATAGACAAAATTTTCATAAAAGTGATACTGACTACAAGTCCGTGTATGTAGGACCTTAATGTATGCATAATGTAACCTGTATGCATGCATAATAATGAGTCATTACCTTTCATAAATGTATGCTAATGACCTGAAATTGAAAGGTACAATTCATGAATATAATAATATTTACCATTATACTTCTACCAACAATAGAATACTCTCCGAACAGTGTCAGGTGAGTTTCATTCTTCCATGCATCCATAGCACCATCTTTACCAGACTGTAGTGTCCCCAAGTCACCTACATCACTGAAAAACAACAATAACATAATAAACCTTACTGAGCTAGTGTAAATTAATTTAAATCATACCAAGTTAACCTTACTGAGCTAGCGTAAATTAATTTAAATCATACCAAGTTAGCCCGGGTCTCCACGATACCGGTGTACATATTTTATACAAGGTGTTTTTCATATAAAAATTTACTTACTTGAAAAAAATAAGGAATGAACAACTTCATTAACATTTAATCCTCTTAAAAATACATTACAGAGTTCTGTTAATCTGAAATTCTTGCTCACAAGAAATGTAAACAATGGTCGACCATTTTGTATGACGTAGTTAAACAGACTTCATGCTACCGGTGCACTGGTAAAAATGTTATTTATATGGAAAGCCATTGCAGTTTTAATAGCAAAAATATCATTTTAGCATTCTTGTATTCACATCTAAAACAATAACTTAAAAACAACATAAAAAATGTGTGTTTCAATAGTTAACTGTTCATCTTTTATAACCCCCCAAGGGATCTCTGTTTAAGAATCTTTTACTTCCAATTACAGGTGTATATTATACCATGTGACTGGATTAAAAAAATCCCCTTCACCTAATCTTAGTGTTGTTGTGATTTTCTGGTCCTTTTATATCATTGAATCTATTTTATTTCTATATGATGCAGATAAAATATCAATTTGGCACTTTACACAGGCTCCCTTAAAAGACAGAATGAAACTGACTTTTCAATTTTCACAAACTGTTTTATATGCACTAATGGCTTTCCATAGATTAATTTTTTCCCGCCAAAAATGATGTCAAAAGGTCAAGTAACATGTAATGGAGGTTGAATGACGTCAGCACCTGTCATTTTTTTATTTTCTTGGAAAAGAAAGTGTTTTGTAGAGAGACTAATTTATGCAATGGTAAAATAGGATAGTAAAATAAAAATAAGGTAGGATATGTGAAATATTTCCTTCAGAAACTCATGAAAATGTTTAAAAACTTTGAAATAGCCAATATTACTGGGAGCATGTCAATATAAACACTCGGTAGGTGGTGTTGACAAAAATATCGCGAGATTTGTGAATATACCGGTACCGAGGAGTCACCGGTATCATGGGGTTTGAGTATACCTGACCTTGAATTTAAAAATAGTGCTGATTTCGAGGGCAAATAATTCACAGTTAAGGAAGCAATGCCTTATTATTTTCTGCTTTTCATTATGTTGACTTCCTTCCAAGTGAGTATGCCAAATTTCAGGAATTGGTATTTACATTGTAGGACGTTTTTTTTTTAATTTACTTTTCGTCTGGCAATTTTCTTTTAAAAATGGCTTATTTTAAAGGATTTACAGTATCGGAACTGAATATGACATTCTATGAAATTTTCCACATTTATCAATAGTAATCATAAGGTTTGTAAAACTTATGTGTAAGTCATCTGCCCTTAAACCGACCTTAAATAAATAAATAAAAGATCAAAACGAATTTTAAAAAATCCAGATAAATCTGTGGACCCCAATTATTTTTTCGCTTAAATTGTTTCTGTACTTATATTTTAATGTCATGGAAAATTTAAATTAGTGTTACGCAGTTTTCACTATAAGCAGTCCTTGCTTTTAGCCAATAATTTACAACATTTATAAACAGTGGAACCTTTTCTTGTTCCGGTGTTGCCAGATTTCAGTATCTTCTTGCAAAATTTGAGATGATTTCGCTTTTGTTCATACTTCACAAGAGTTATTAAAAAGGTAGCCACAAAATGTGTCAAATAATTGACACAATAATAATCAAATATTATTTCATAAAGAATTCACAGCTTTAAGTCCTTTACACATCAATTTATTTTGATTTATTTTGAAAACTCCTGATAAGCTAAAAACGGAGGTTCACCCTGTTCCAAGCCTATAACTGCGGACTCTGTATTTTTCCACGCCTTCCACTTCAGCATGCAATGATCTCCATAAATTTATAAAGGTATGTTCTGTGCTAATCTGTTTTGTCTTCTGATAAACCAAACGCGAGACCGATTGTTTAAAGGCACAATGATATTGAACAACAACAAACAAACAAAAAAACCCAAACATTTTTTTTCATCTTAAAGGGATATCATTTGTTTTAATTCCATTATTTTATTGATTTATTTTGATAATATAGTGGTAAAAACACTGAATGTGATATAATATCATGAAAAGAAGCAAAACGTAAACAAAAGTGGTATTTTCACTTTCATACACGATAATTCTTCTAAATACCAAAATGCAAATGTAGCCGAAGATGGGTCAGTTATATGGCCGGGAAATTGCAACAGAACACCAAATATTAAAATATTTAAATAAGTATAACAATAATTTTTTGAGGGGGAGGGGGACCAGATGGGGGGGGGGGTATGGGGGCGCTTAATGTACCTTTAAAGTAAAGAAAAACATGTATAATTTACTCTACAATGACTCACTTATCGTGATAAGGATCGTAATGTCCACCGACATTTGCACAATCGTCGGAAAGGTCGCCATATTGGTGCACGTGGAACTCGAATTCGCTGTTTTCATGTGCTAGCTTATTGTAATGAAAATGGAAGCTAGCCGACCGGTCGTGGTCCTAAACAGAATAAAAAACAATTTATTAAGTAAACAAGAAAAAGTCTTTGGCACCCCTACTTGTATAAATGTAAACGTCTAATGGTATAAATATAAACACTATAATATAAATGTATATACATAAAAGTATATATATTTGAACGTCAAATAGTATGAAAGTGAACGTCTGATAGTATAAATGTAAACATCGAATAGCATATATGTGAACTCTAGACAACTTATTATGTAAACATTATAATATGATAATATGATTTTAGGCTATGTTTGACGCCGCGTCAGCAGAATAGAGGTGATATGGCGACTTTTCAGTTTTATTGATGCAGGAAGACGTCATGCTTTCCTCCGTGCAGGTTCGAGCAAGCACCAGTGTAGAACCACCAATGCTAGCTGGATAACTTCCACACATTGAAAAAATCCAAAGTCTCTGGCAAGATTCGAACCTGCAGTGGTGAGGGACAAGTGGTTTGAAATCAACGACCTTAACATAAAACAAGTAATGTATACGCCTACTACTATGTAATGTTGAACCGCGTAGTGAGATGGTTATTGTCAGGTCCTAATAACATAAATGTAAACGCACGTTGATACATATAATAATAATAATAATAATAATAATAATAATAATAATAATAATAATAATAATAATAATAATAATAATAATAATTATAATAATAATAATGATAAAAATAATGATGATAATAATAATAATGATAATAATGATGATGCTTTGATGATGATGATGATGATGATGAGGATGATAATAATGATGATAATAATAATAATAATAATCATAATATTAATAATCATAATAGTATAATAAAAAATTAAAGCGCTGATTAAACAATAGATATATATCTATATACCCCTTGATAGATGGTGACTGTACCGTCGGCAATTTTATCATCCATTCTGCAAAAAGCAATATGGTCATCTGAAAAAAAAATCATCCTACCCTATCATTCTTATATATTTCTGTTTCTAATTAGCAAATGAGGGATATTGAACATGTGTGACGGTGATAAGTAAATACGAAGGACGCCTTTTTAAGCTTTTGATTTCAATCACAGAGTTTACGGTTTTTATTCACAAAATTATAATATAAATATATGATACATTTTTTGAATCCTTATAATCATTATTTTTTACAATCGACAAAAGTTGACACGCAAGCAAACATACAACCCCATTTTTCAAAAGCAGTCTTCGCTTTAATGAAACTCGAATCTTTCTCGTTAGTGTCTATAGAGAGCTATTGTATCAAAAGTAAAAATAAAACATTTTCTAAAAACAACATAAACATTTCTATACACGCGTTTATTTCAATCACTTACGATGCACGTGGCCGTCTTCGCCATGACTACCATGGCCATGGTCATTGTCTGACACGTGTACGTCAACATGCACGTGCGCGTCACCGTCGTCATGATGACTATGATCGCCATCACCATGGAAATAGAAATGCACGTTGTTTCCAGAAGAACCACCAGACTGCTTCTCCAAAGCCTCTACTCTTGACTGCAATTCATCAAATGCAGCGCCTGAAAAAACAACGTGACAATGCCGCCAAACAAGGTTTTCAACAAGAGACACCACAAATGGGCCGACGCGATATCCGCTTTTAATCGTGTAAATGTAATTATAAAGTTTACTTGTTCTGTCGTATGTGATGTTTTGTACAAATATAAATCACATTCCTTAAACTATTTATGCACCATAAAGCCTATTGTTCTATTTTTAATAAGACTGGGCTTGTCCTAGGGTGCTGAAAAGCAATTTCTGGCACAAGGTCTGCTCTTCAGCTTGTTATAATCTCAGTTTTCATTACAATATATTTCATTTTGTTTATTTAAAATTATTCCTTACTCTGCTTATGCACCGGAAACTATTTGAGCCGCGTCATGACAAAACCAACGTAATGTGTTTGCGACCAGCATGGATCCAGACCAGCCTGCGCATCCGCGCAGTCTGATCGGGATCCATGCTGTTCTCTACTTGTTATAGGGTTTGTAAGCGAACAGCATGGATCCTGATCAGACTGCGCAGTTGCGCAGGCTGGTCTGGATCCATGCTGGTTGCAAACCCATCATGTTGGTTTTGTCATGACGCGGCTCATTTAAACTATGTTTTATACTTGATCATTGGTGGATGAAAACAATTCTTTGCGAGGTCTTACAGATCTACAGATTTTCAAATGTCGCATTATTTGTTTGTTTGTTTGTTTGTTTGTAATACTCTGCGACAACTAAGATTTCGAAGCGTGGCTCGACAGACATTTTGATAAAATTGCTGCGACATTTTGACAATTTTGCCTTGCATTGTCATGTGTCTATAGAGGACTATTTTGCACATCGATTTTTTTTCACATTGTATTGCATTTTGTACCGCACACAAACTGTAGTGAACGGTAATCCAACCTGATATGGATCACAAAAGTGTGCTGTCAATTACGTTGGTTTCCGTTAATACATTAATCAAACAATATCAGGTTCGCATCGCGTATAAAAAATATAACATTTTGAAAAGAAAACAACAAAAAGCAACAACAACAGATATCATAAATGGTTAATTGTGTTAATTTATCTACAAACCATCAATCTTCGAGTATTTCACTTTCTTTTTCTTTTCTCCCTTTCCGGCCAATACTTCTGTCATCAGCATGACGACAAAAACAGAAAGAACTACCAGTCTAGTGAACGCCATCATTAACAATGCTTCACAGAACCTAACACGAGAAAATATATGCATGTTGATTATATTAATTTATCACTTAAATTGCTGAAGTAAACTTGATTAGTCTTTACCGCCAGTATAGTGTCAGGTTAGCCTGTACATCCATGCATTCTGGTGACAGTATACTGTTAATAGTATAATTAATTTATTTTATCATTGACCGTTGAATTTGAAATAATTTGTCACTATAGTAGCAAGATGCTCATAGTGTGGAATTTTGTCTCCCATTAGAATAATGTATTTTACTTAATTTTAAGGTAATAGCTGTAATAACATAACAAGTGACCAAAAGCCGGTTCAGCAACATGGATAATAAGTACACTTTTGGAAACCAAGAATAAATAATTATATGAGCCGCGTCACGACAAAACCAATATAGTGTGTTTGCGACCGGCATGGATCCAGACCAGCATGCGCATCCGCGCAGTCTGATCAGGATCCATGCTGTTCGCTTATCGACTGTATAACAAGCAGAGAAACTGATAGCGAACAGCATGGATCCTGATCAGACTGCGCGGATACACAGGCTGGTCTGGATCCATGCTGGTCGTGACGCGGCTCATTTCATTTCATTTGTAAAGTAATACCAGTCCGAATCTCGAAATATCTGACTTCTGTTTTCTTTTCCGTAAAATTCCAAAGATAAAAAAATAAATGTAAATTTATACTTATAAAATAATTTAGGATGGTTCCTAAATCATCTAAGACTTCAGACTATCTTTCATGAAATGAGCTGTGTCATGACAAAACCAACATAGTGCGTTTGCGACCAGCATGGATCCAGACCAGCCTGCGCATCCGCGAAGTCTGATCAGGATCCATGCTGTTCGATTACCAACCCTTTTACAAGTATAGAAAATTATAGCGAACACTATGGATCCAGATCAGACTGCGCGGATGCGCATCCTGGTCTGGATCCATGCTGGTCGCAAACCCATTATGTTGGTTTTATCGTGACGCGGCTCAAATAACTTTACGTCGTCAATTCGGACCCACAACGACGAGGGACAAGTAAAATCAGAGTAAGCTAAATAAGCAATCGCTAATTTCTTGAAAACGGGGACAAGTTAAACTGTAATCTCCTGGTATTTTGCATTATATAAACATAGGATCACATAGTTATTGAAATAATTCAATGCTTATAAACCTTTATTTTTCTATCATTTGTAAAATATTTAGTTTACTGTAATAAACGTTTGAATTGAATTGAAATAACAATCAGTAACATGTATGTCATGTCATAAACAATTACGTGCGTAGTTATACTTAATGCCCCATCCAACAACAAACATTCTTTAAAGTACAACCGTTGAAACAAGTTATGCCTATTACACTATAATTACAGCACAAATTTTTTTTAAGGCCCGTTATGCTCCCAGAAATGCTTTTGTGTTTTACTTCTCAAAAGATTATTCTTAAATTCGCAAATACATAGTAATTCAATATTTTATATGGAAGTCAAAATACTACCTTGTCTTTAATTTGGCTACTTTTTTGACAAATTATTTCGCATTAGGTGCTACATTCGTGAGTGATAAGCACCTTACATGATATAAAAAAATATTGAATTCATGTCTGCCTTTTCTAAAGAAGGAAAAATGCATTTCTTTTTTAAAACATAATGTGCATAAAACGATCGTTCAAGAATTTGTAGATAAAAACTTACCTTTAGTTTTGTTATGTAAAACCCTGCCTGGCGACCAGTGTCCACAATAAACAGAATGTGTCTGGTTATTTTATTTTATATGTAAAACGCACGCGGGTTAATTGGTGATAATTGGCACCACCACTCAGACTCGGTTTCAAGTGTTTTACCGTTTCCAACGTCAAAAGTTGTCGCTAATGTTTAATTAAGAATGAATGCCGTTTAATGAAACTTATGAATTTTGCGAGCAATGCCCTCTAATGAGGAGGGAAACTTAAAAACTTCAAGACATTATATTATTTGTTTCCAATTAAGAAAGTCAAAGTCCTAAAAAAAACTAGGACAAAATGGGCGTAAAGTCAATGTCTACATTAGTGCACATGAATCAAAACAATTGTAAAAATGTTAACAAGGTCATTTCTAGATTCGTGAATAATAGAATCGGACCTATAATGTCCGTATAATTATCCTTACGAAAAATGTTCTACAATTATTCATATTCATGTTTTCAAAGAAAATTTAATATTATAAGGCATTTTCTCCCTGAATGAATTTATTGTTTTTTTATTTACAAATGTATACGCACCGGAAACGGTAAGGCTGTAGACCTTATTGCTGGACGTTGTCCTCTTTTTGCGAAAGCGGACATCATCACTACTGAAAATTAGTCATTGCGTCTGCGCTGACAAGGGACAAAGGTCAACGAACAAGTACGTAAGATCAATGCTAGAGTATTTTACATTTTATATTCATTAACTTGAAAAGAAAACTGTGAAACTTAATGCAAGTGTTTGAAATATTTATTAATGAATTCTCTCAGACAGTCTATGTTTGTTTTCAGAATTTTAATCTGCTTTTTTTTTCAGAAAGTTTAATTTTGTTGTGACACCGAATATATTGCCCCCCTTTGAAAATGCCCTTCTTTTGATACACAGTAAAGAAGTCCTGTAGAGTACAAACAAAAAATCTTTATAAGTCCTTATATAACAAGCAAAAACTACACATATATGTTATAGATAAACTCCAAATATGAACCCAATTTTGGGGTGACTTATATTGGAGCACATTGTTTAAGAATTGTTTTCTTGAATACAACTCGGTATGAGCTCGCCACATAATATAACCGATACAACTCTATGTTTACATTGGTGGAATGTTGTCACAGACTTGTTTGTAAACGGCATGTTTGCCTCTAGGAACCATATAAGTGCTATAGTTATCTGCTACACGCTGAAAAATATTACAATCGCCGTTCTCCAGTTTAATGCACTACAGAAAATATGTGGGGGAATAGATGTTGTTGTTCAAATAAGTACCATCACATTAGTTAAGAAAGCATGCTTTTGTTTCTTGATTGGGTTTTACGTCGCACTGACACCGTAGAGGTCATAATTATAGCGATTTTCCAGCGTTACTGGTTGAGGAAGACCACAGGTGCCTTTCGTTCATTATTTCAGGCACGAGTGGCAACTGACGTTCCGTAACTTTGGCATCACGTCTGTTTACCATACTCATTCTTAACAATTAGCTGTTTAATTCACTTGCCTCAGCTCTTCCTCAACTTTTGAGACATTTCCCACTCATTGTTTTTAAATAAAACTTCGAGAGTACACTACGGTTTTAAACCCTTTTAAACATTTTACATATAAATGACCTTTCAAACAAAACTGGTGACAAATTTATAAGAGATGTACATAACTATTCAAAAACTTTTAAATCGAATAAGTCATCAAAGAATTAATTTACCAGTAGTCTGGTTTAAGACATATCGTACGACGGAAAACAGACTTGATCAATTACTAAGTACTAAGAAAGCATCACCCCGCCACTACATATTGATGCCACTTTAAAAACCCTGATTAAATATTTTTCACCACAGTTATTTTTGACTTGGTACCAGGGTTATATATAACATGTACCGGTACATTACATCTAAAACCCCAGTCACACTAGAGCTTACGATTACTTGCCACCACCGGCGACTTGTAAAACTGACGATCATCAGCGATTGTCTGCGACCAAAACCATTTTTGCACAGATAAATTTACTTTTGCGAGTATCGTAAGACAAGTCATCATTGACAATCGCACGACAGGTCATAAGTAAACGTACGATGGTCTCAAGATTGCCTGGGATTACTTACGACTACCCGTGGCATAACATGCGATCACCTATAACTTGTCGTACGACCATCACACGGTTACTAAAGACTACTTAAGATTATCAGTGACTGGTGACTGTCGCCAGATTGTCACACTTCCGAACGACCATCGTGCGACAGCCTTAAGACCTTATCAGATCACTAGCGACCTGTTTGATCGCAAGGAGGTTTTTGTGTAAGCTCAAAAACCTCTCTACGACTGAAATTGGTCGTGGGACTGCGATTGTCGAAGATCGTAAGACGTTTTAAAGATGATCGTGAACTGGTCTTCACTGGTCGTAAGCTCTAATGTGACTGGGGCTTTAAACCCCAGTCACACTAGAGCTTACGATTACTTGCGACCAGAGGCGACTTGTAAAACTGACGATCATCAGCGATTGTCTGCGACCAAAACCATTTATGCACAGATAAATTTACGTTTGCGAGTATCGTAAGACAAGTCATCATTGACAATCGTACGACAGGTCATAAGTAAACGTACGATGGTCTCAAGATTGCCTGGGATTACTTACGACTACCCGTGTCATAACATGCGACCACCTACAACTTGTCGTACGACCATCACACGATTACTAAAGACTACTTAGGATTATCAGTGACTAGTGGCAATTTGTAAAGACTGTCGTAAGATTGTCGCACTTCCAAACGACCATCGTGCGACAGTCTTAAGACCTTATAAGATCACTAGCGACCTGTTTGATCGCAAGGAGGTTTTTGTGCAAGCTCAAAAACCTCTTTACGACTGAAATTGGTCGTGGGACCTAAATAAGATAACCTGCGACTGTCAAAGATCACCGATGACCGTCGTAAGACGTTTTAAAGATTGTCCGCGACCAGAGGTCACTGGTGATCGTGAACTGGTCTTCACTGGTCGTAAGCTCTAGTGTGACTGGGGCTTTAAGAAACTTTAAAAGGCACGTGTTAATTAATAATGCTCTCAATCATCAATATATGAGCCGCGTCACGACAAAACCAACGTAATGCGTTTGCGACCAACGCGGATTCAGACCAGCCTGCGCATCCACGCAGTCTGTTCAGGATCCATGCTGTTCGCTATCAGTTTCTCTACTTGTTATAGGTTTTGTAAGCGAGCAGCATGGATCCTGATCACACTGCGCGCATGCGCAGGCTGGTCTGGATCCATGCTGGTCGCAAACACACTATACGCGGCTTATATATATTTGGCTATTTCATTGCCAAAACTGAAAAATGTATCTCCTGATTGGACGGATGTATCAGTCAAAATAAACAAAACCATGAAGACCGAAACCATGACATCTGACCCAGTGACCGAAAGTTTAATACGGAGAGTCTCAATATGACCTTCCGGTCTGAAATATTGAACCTTTATCAACTACCTTTCCTTGTCTGACTGCATATGTCATGAAATGTAAAACACTTTTTAAAACTCGATAGAATATCGTACTTTCGACCTTCCTCCGGCGTGGTTTGTTGTTTCGTTATTTCGATTTTTCATTATCGTGGTTTCGACTTTTCATCGTTGTTGGTGTATCGCGATGGTCCTAATGGGACATCGTATATCCACACTTTTCCCAACCGCTGGACGACATTGCACGACACTCCTGTATTATGTATCCATGGTATCTCCAAGGAACCTGATAACATTCAATTATCATCTTGGTCACATTTACAGACATTCCCGTTGATAAAATGTTGAAACAACATTGTTAAAGATAAAAATAAGATATTTACAGAGAGAAATATAGGTGTTTGTGTGTGTTGTATTACGAATTGGAAGGGGCGAAATTTGACTGAGTAAGTAACTTATAGATATTTATCATATATCATAGATATACTATTTATGTATCTGATCATGATTTGAATGTAGAAGAAAGTAAACTTCAACAAAATTTGGATACCATGTATCGATGGTGAAATTTAAACAAGATGTTAATCCAAATAAAACAAAAATGCATGATGGTATGTACGAAACAAAATAAGTAATTATTGAAATGAACTATCTTTAAGCAAAATGTAAAATAGAAAAAAATATTAGGTGTTTATATAAATTATACTTTGTCCTGGAACTACCGAAATGAAGCGCTTTTTTTCAAAACTTAATTCAAAAATATCATTTGTGAGGCGTACATATTATTATTTGACAGATGAATTGAAACAGTTATTCTATAATGCATATACATGTATAATGTAAAATTTCGATTATTGCTGTACTGTTTGGAGCAATGCAATTTAAAGTCTTTAAATAAAGTTGTTAAATTACAAATAAAAGTTGCAAAGATTATTTTAAACAAATCATCTCGAATAAAAAAACAAGATGTACTAAAAGAACTTGGATGGATGTCGTTCAATGAACGATGTAATTTTCATACTAGATTTCTCATTTATAAAACTTGTAATAACCTAGTCCCATCATATACAATGTATCTGAAATTGTGACTTTAAAAAGCGGCAATGAAATTCCGATTTGAAATCTTCATCACATAATGACATAGTTATGCATAAGCACCACACAGCTATTTACAATGGCGCAACGTTTTTGAATAGAATACCATTTAATATCCGTTCTTATAACTCTCTGACATCTTTTAAAAGTAGATTAAAATCATGTCTTGCTGATCAAATAAATATCTTCATAACTCTGTCATTATGTCATTATGTTTTATTACAGAACAGAACAGGACATTTCTTTTATTTCATAGACACAGAATACAAAACATACATTTTGTAATAACATGTGAACAAATAAACAATTAATTTACAACATAATATATATATATATATATATATATATATATATATATATATATATATATATATATATATATATATATATATATATATATATATATATATATATATATATATATATATATATATATATATATATATATATATATATATATTACAGCATTTTAACTACATGTATTATAACTGAGACGAGTGTCTGTGATTTGGGCATGTTCATGTTCGAATAATTTCCTTATGGGTTAATTGCATTTCCTCTAAATTTTCGTGAAAATCTGCTATATTAAATACAGGTAAATCATTTCTATTTCAGATTTTACCTACATATTACCTCATGTAAAGTTACCGATGGATCAACAGATGACTGATTTCATAGTGGCCAGTTTTTTATCAGAATATGTTAACATGCCTTCGTTTGATCAGAGAATCAGCGATCTGCTTGATTTAGAAGACGTTCCATGCAATGAGAAGCTAAGTGGCACAAGTGATGTAGCAGAAGATTGTTCAACGGGTATCGCTGAATCTCAGATTTTACCATCTCTGTCTTCATTGAAATTTGACCAGAAGGAAGAGAAAAAAGATCAAAGCTTTAACAGGGGAGCTGACAAAAGGAAAAACAGAGATAGATGTGATACCAATTCTATATACACTTTGTCACATTCTGCGGAAAGCTGTAGCGTCCAGCGTGAGAACATGCCACCCCCTTCAAAACAATACCGACAACTGGGGGATGCTGATGATCAACAACAAGCTTTCGATGCCGACATATCGAGTATAAGCGATAAACTTCTATGTAAAACAAAGGTGAACACAGCAATGCCTGCATTAGAAAGTGTCTTCTGCTCTACCCCAGCGTTTGAAAACTGCCTGAAGAATGTCAGGCGTGAATTGGCGTCTGGGCAGCATCTACAAACGGCAGCAATTGGCTCTATGCTGTCTGGAAGTTTTCAGTCCTGCAAAGATGAGATGTGTCCTCCAATCTCAATATTTTCTAAATTTGATCATTGCAAGACCCTAGATGCCGCTTATAATGATCATGGTAATTATGTGTTTTTATTATTATTTTATATTTTATGTCAAAACTAAGCGAAAATTACATGTTTACAGCTGTTTTGTTAATTTATGGAGGAGAACTTTTACGAAATCTAAACCAGTGTTTCTCACATGTTCATTATTAGCTCCCTCGCATGTTTATTATTAGCTCCGAAGAATGAATTCTTAACAATTTAATTAGCATCCAAAATTGACATAATTCATATCTCAAAAACAATTCATTTTTGGTGTTTACGCTACATGATACGGTAGTAACGGCACCTATTGGCCAAATAGCCAGAGGCTCGCATTGTACATGTATAATATTCAACACGTCCGGTAAATTCAGTATTGAACCTACACTCATTCAATATATTCTACTTATATTTTAGACGTGTAGTTAATAAAATGTTTGCTGGTATATTTTTTGAAAATCATACCACAGTCGATGTACCTAACTTGATTGAAAAATGTTTACGATAAGATATGCGACACTAAGCCCACTAAATACAGAACCTGAACATTTATTAAGAAACATCATTATGTTTTCATTATACATCAATTATGAATAGTATGAGTTTATTATACAAATTAAATAATATGATGATATATTACGATGTTGAGTACAATTTTATTGGACAAGGTGCCATTATGTTTCGCATCTGTGTACGAGTCCAATAGAATTCAGCAATGTACTCAACAATGAATAATGAGCTCTTAATTTCACACCACCAGTTCTTGACATTTTGACAGATCCTTGTTACTTTAAAAACAAAAGATAATATTGGTTCTGAAAATGAAAACGAGGCTTTATTGGGTACGTGATGCACTTGGTGAACTCTGAAATGGAATGATAAAACTGGAGCAAATTACGATTTCTATTGGAAAATCACGTTGTTCAATTGGTTATACATGTATATATGAATTTTTAAGGTGTGAAATAATGTAGATCTAGTAAATAATAGATCAGATGATAAGATTAATATGAAAGACTTGTGGTTATATAATTAAATTTAACATTTTAAATGTATATCGCCAGTTATAGCTTGAGACAATGAAATGTGCCTGCCTGTCACCCCAGATATCGTAGGTTCGAGCCCAACTTGGGTCATGACTATGTTTCCTCATATGACAACAATACTGGAACTGACTCGACAATTTTTCGAATAAGCGTAGAGCAATTTTTCAGGCTGAATTAATAGTTAAATTATGTTTAAAGTGACATTATACTCACACGCTGTCAAATTGAGTTGAATAAGTAATATAGTTCAAAAGATTGGCAGTTGTTATGCTGATAGACCAATAAGTAATAATGAAAATTGTTTATGAACTACATAAATTATAAAAAGACTGCCCCTCACTTTTTAAGGACTAGAGCGTTACCGATTCATTCTGAACGATGTGGACATTTCCTTTGGTCTCGTGAATAACATTTGAGCCACGCCATGACAAAACCAACATAATGCATTTGCGACCAGCATGGATCCAGACCAGGTTGAGCATTCGCGCTGTCTGATCAGGATCCATGCTGTTCGCTTATCAATACTATTACAAGTAGAGAAACTGATAGCGAACAACATGGATCCTGATCAGACTGCGCGGATGCGCAGGCTGGTCTGGATCCATGCTGGTCGCAAACGCATTGTGTTAGTTTTGCCATGGCACGGCTCATTTATATTAGTTTATTATTATCATATAGATACAGACGACACAGATGATGTTATAAAAAGACTGGTAAGAGCTCAAGCAATGTATTGTACAGAAACGCCAAAACCTGACTGCGAAGAATGGGTGGCTTATCGCAAAAAGCAAGAGGTGAGCGTATTCTGCTGAAGAATTAATTTATTTGGTCAACACACATAGCATTGAGCTGTATATATAATATTATACTTGTATATATACCGCATCATCGTGATAACTTTGTTTTTAGAAATACGATTTTTTTCGAACCCATATTCATAAACACTCAAACCATTATGAATTTGTCCAGGTCTTTCAGATTGCACAGTTTTTTTGTGCTTGTGATATAGACGCTTCTTTTATTTTATCTTTATGAGTAACGAATATTCTCGACATAATGTAAAATGAATAATCACAATCGGAACGTCCTCAGCTATTATCTATAATAACCTCGGAAACAATACGGATAGAAAGTAGTTCTACCACGTGTTTTGTTATCTGTACGATGTCACAAGTAATCTACGAATTAACAATTCGAACACTTCGGCAATTCTTGAATGAAGTTTGTCGGGAATTGGCGGAAAGTTAAAATATTTTTTTCTGTAGCGGCATTTGACAATTTATGATTGCTATGATTATACAGGACGAGTTCAGACGTAAACAGAGCATTATACCGAAGCCAAACATTCAAGAAACCGTGAAACTTATGGCGAATAACAGCGTTATATGCTTTGAGAAAGTTGTCAGAGAATCTTCAATGTTTTGCAAAAAAATTCCAGGCTTTAATAATCTAGATATGGAGGACAAAATAGCTTTAATTAAAGGTAAAGCATTATGACAAGTTGTATATATTGCTGCTTATTTATGAAACTTTACATACTTATGGCTCTAACCCTGCTAAAACTGAAAGTGACTATCCTTTTTCCACTATTTTAGTACCAGGTAAGTTTGTGCGTCCGTACACTGATAACTGATGTACTTCGTGAAATCCTCGTAATTTTTAATGGCCACTCAAAACATAAAACCTGGGCAAGTCCATTTAAGAAATTTTGGCAGGTTGAGGGTTAAAACGTATCTTTTATTTATTTTGGTCAAAATGGAAACAAGATTAGTATGCAATTTAGTCCTAATGTTAACTTTGGACCGCCCGGAGGTCATGGGGTTTCCTTGTAAATGAATACACATAGAGGAAAAAAAATTTGGGGAAAACTATTTTCATCTGAAACCGTGAAGGCTTAATCTTAGGTAGTTGGTATGACACATTTTCTAGTGGTCTTCTAACAATGTAATTAAAATTATAGTCATGGGCGTCAAGCGTCAAAATTTGTCTCATTCCGAGAGTCATGAGTTCTATATAGTAAAATCCTCTGAAATCGGGAAGGTAAGACCTTACATATTTGGAATATAACAGTGTCTAGTAGAACTCTACGAAAAATTGACGGCCCTTGGTTTACAAATGCCCCCCCCCCATCTCTTTGTGCCTCATGACATTTTATTAAACGAATGTGGAAAAATAAAAAAAAAAATCTCCTTCTCTAAAGTCGCAATAGCTATATAACTTAAATATTTGACATCGACTATTGTCAATTGGATATTTGGCAAGAACAAATTTATCTCTTCAAAGTTTGTTCAAATTATGGCACTGGGGTCAGGAGACTTAGATTTCAAAACAGTGACCTGATTCTTGTATTGAAAGCGACAGCAAATATCCCTCTTGTTATTGCATCTGCTGAAACAATTTTAAATGTTCAATATAAATTCATTAACGATTCATTCTTATTCCTATTGCCTCTATTTCAGGGTCAATAATACTATGCATATACAATTATAAAAAGGCAACATTTCAAATATTTCAGAATCTCGACAAGAAACGCAGATACCTAGTTTGATACGAAGCTACCATACAGAGATGAAAATCGCCTCTCCTGTGCCAGGCTATAATTTTATTGTCGAGGATGTGATGCATTTGATGCCGGATAAAGCAGAAGATATGTTTGAATGTGTAAGGGAGCACGCGCAACGAGACATATGGCGAACTGTCACTGACGAAGAAGAGGCACTATTAAAAGCCATTGTTTTTACTGATGCTGGTAATGTATTTACATGTATACCACACTTATAATCCTATTATACATGAGCAAAAACAACTACTTTCGCAGTTTTACTGACTGATAAACACTTTCGAACTGCGCATGCGCAGCTAAAGAGCAACGCGAGAACTATTTTTCATGATACTTTGTGTAAAAAATGCATCCATTATGATCGAGCCCATGGCATACCCATTCCCATGCTTTATTTAGATTTATGAAGAAATTAGGCAGGAGAAAATGGGAAGAAATTTAAAAATGTAGCAATGTGAAGCACCACAATTAATCAAATGAATTTCTGCATCAATTGTCCCTTATGGTGTACTGGTATGTCTTGTTTTCAACCGTTAATTTTGCTTTATTTGCATTTATCTATTTCCAGATCGCTGTCCGACTTTAAAGAACAGGGATAAAGTCATCAGGTTACATCGTCATATGATTGCCTGTCTGGAACACTTTCTTGAAACGACGTTCAAGGATGATGCCCCAGCAAGAAAAAGAGAAATAGACTATATGCTTCTGAGTTGCAGATATTTTAGTGTAAGCTTCCATAATTATATGAAGGAAAAACTTCTGCAAATCCCTGGGCATGCGCAGAATCAGACTCTTAATGAAGTGATGTTGTAGGTAGAAGACACGAATTCTCATCAGCAACTACTTGTTCGAAACTTTCACTTTAAGAAAACACTTTATGTCACACAAATCTTGTTAAACTTGTTAAAACTGGTAAGTTGCACTGTAAATCACGCATGTTTTATCAAATATTATTACATTGATTATATTAATCAATGAGAGTGTAGCGAATATAATATTATGTATGTCCAAGGTTTATTTATGTTTGTGATAGTTTATTATATAGAGTCAATACATGTTTTATTTAATGTGATGATTCTCTCAAACTTGGTGTTTGAAATTATTTCTTGTCCAATAGGAGTGCAGTATTTCAAATGAATCGTGGTAAATCTGCAAACCGTTAATCAGTCTAGTATATTGACTGTTTATTAAAATAATTTAAAACATTAAGCTGTTAAATTTATTAGTTCGTATTTACAAAATTAAATTGGTCGTGCGGAACAATTTAATTTTGTAAATACGTACTAATAAACTTTAACCTTTACATAGCGCAAGTTTTTTTCTGAAGATCCTTTTATCCATGTGAAGCAATCTTAGACTAGTCAAACCTAGTCAAATCGCGTATATGCCTGAACAATATACGGATTTCCCGTATTATCGATGTACCCTACATATATTAGACAAAAACGTTCTGTACAAGCGAGCACATGTCCGTATATGTAAAATATACAGGACCGTATATAAAAAATATTCGGGATCGATTCACTTCAATTGTTCAATACTTTCAACCAATTTATTTCTGGTTTATTATGATAATATAGATTATAACATTGCTTATCAAAAGTATGAAAATGCACGTGTAACATCAATCAGAGTAAATGTAACATACTAAACATATCATTCTTTCATTTGTATATCTATTGTTACAATTGTTATTGTATTGTTTGTTGTTAGCTGAAATAAAATGTTGTATTATTAAGAGTTGTATTTGATTATAGGTAACAACGCTGCGTCTGACCATTCAGAATTTCCTTATTTCGCAAAAAAGCGTACTTAAAATACAAATGCTTTAGTTCAGGTTAGTGTACATAGGTCCAAAACCGTACATTTTTTTTAATTTTTTTTTTTTGCAAACTCAACTATGTTGTCAATTTTTTCAGTGACTCATTGTGTTCATAGTATTGTACTATCTAAATGCAATACTTTATTTTGATATGGTATATAACATATTTACAGCTGTAACGTAATTTTAGAGATTATCGAAATTAAAATTTTTCTAAGATCCCCTTAATCTTGGGTATTAGCTCCAAATAAAATGCATGTTACTCTAGCTCTATTAAAAGATTCTGTGTTTGATATTGTACATGTGTATTTAAAATATTGTTATAAAAGTTATAAAAAGTAAAAGTACGCCGCAATATTATTGAGAGCAAAACGTGATGATTAACAAGTATGATAAAAACAGCATTGATATAATTATCAAACTTAGCAAAACATACAAACTGATGGTTAAATCAATAAATGGTTTCCTATAGCTGGTGTGTTAGCGAATGTTATGATGGTAAATAACTGGTTGAATCTTATAGTGACATTCCAAACCGTTCAATTAATAAAAGTAGTGGGACAGCCTTCTTACATTTTAGGCAGATTAATATTTCTTTGTTTACATTTTCCCCGGTATCACCTGTTGGCCAATGGGAGCGTGGCCATATGTTTAAGGTGTCTGTCTCTCAACCCAGAGATCATGGGTTCGAGCCCTACTCGGGTCACGACCATGTTTCTTCATATGACACCAGTACTGGTTGTTTCCAGGAAGCGGACTCGAAAGTGATTAATACAAGTGGCAAGAACTTAATTGTTAAATAAATATGTTTAAATCAACTATTGGCCAATTATCATTTTAGAGTCTAGTTTTATTATAATTATTTTTCGCCAATGAAAAAATGGACATAATGTCAATTAAAGATACCATCATATAGCGCTTTGTAACACCGCAAAAACGTCCGTACCGCAAAACGTACGGATATGGACGTTTTGCGGCGCATATCGTCCACATTTTTCTGACGTACATTTTGCGGCAAAAAGGCATGGTCCTGCCGCATAACGTCCATATTTTAAAATTTATATAATTTTCGTTAATTTTGTCCAGTTATTATCAGGTGTTATTTGTGTTAATTCTAGCTCACCTGAGTATGCGCCTGTCTGTCTGTCCGTCCAAATTTAGCTTGATACCACTCTAGCATCCACATACCCTAAGCAATATGTCCAGAGTTATCTGCCCTTGAATTACAATATCTGTTATATTTCACAATGTTACCACTCCAACGCTTTAATTTCTTCTTCAATCTTGAAAATTTTCAACAGAATATCTATGACAATGAAATCTCAACAAAGTTAGATTATAGGCTAAATATAACAACAAAAAAAATAAACCAACAAAAAACGCACTATATATTTCATCTTGTTAGTGCTTTCGTTTGTTCTCCATCCTTAATCTTTTTATACAGAATATGTATAACAATAAGGTCTCGATAAGTTCATTTATGACCTAAAACGACTGAATATGTCAAGAGTTATTTGCCTTTGAATAATAAAAATAAAGACATATTTTAAAGTCAAATTATTGAATTGTGATAAAACTGCCATTTCTTTGTTATCAATGATCAGATGTCATTCATACATTTATGACAGGACGGACATCTTGAATAGTTCAACTATAATATTGACCTTGAAATGACCTTGACCTCAAGGTCACTATTGAATTTTCCATAAATTACCATATCTTTGTCATTTACAGATATTTGAATATTGGTGACCATTTCAGACGTAGAATTGAGTACTGATATCAGTTACTCAGATTCTGACCAAGTACATGAAATGTACTTGCTTTTTATTTGTAATATTCAATGCTATCTGCCCCTGACCTTTGACCTTTTTGCATTGTTTAGTTATAAAATTACATTGTTCAATTATAAAATTAGCTCTCTCGCTCAAATATGATTACGCTTTTAAAGACCCCCATCCGTCCGTAAAAATGAACGGTAGAACCAAACCTCCATAGTCAACAAGAACACAAAAATCATTTCCACTTCTTGATGCAATTATATGAAAAGCTATTGTCAAAAGCAAACATTAATTTTTAATATTTTTGTCATTTACTCAGTCCAATCCCCAGTTCGTCCGTCGTATAGCCGTCCCTTTCTGTATGTCTATAAGATTACATTTATTTCAATATCATCGTTTTTGGGGAGGCTATGCCTCCCCAATGTTAATACCATCCGTCAAATCTTACTGCCGCGGTAATCAGGTCAAAAAATAGTACCTTGATTTTTTCTAAGCTGACTGATCACTCATCACAGACATTTACAATATGAAAATATTTTCATTCTTTTATTTCATATCTGCAATTTGTAAAGATAATAATTCTCTGAAAAATTCTTGATTTTTGTTTGTTATTTTTTCAAAATCACTACTCCGTGACGTCATACTGCCGCGGTAATCAGGTTTAGGCAAACGTACGTTGGTAATAAATAGTTCTGGTATGAAAACCCTTCTATTTAATAACTTTAACAATATTTTTTAAACAAACAGCATAAATGAAAATTTATAGGTAAATGCTTAAATTAGGTGGCAAGTATTCTTTATTATTTTTGATAACAATTTTCCAATTACTACGCAGCGACCAACTGTTTATGACGGGTCATTAACTAGAACGTTGCAACACCGTAGTCTCAATATCATGCATGTTCTTTTGTTGTTATAAACCATTAATAGTTGTTAATATTTTTTTAAAGACAAATAATGGTAAACTGTCGCTTACATCAGAGACATGGATCATGCTTGCGTGATAACTATAGAAAACTAACTTATTAGTACACCTTAGGAGGCTGTACGCGGAAAACGCTCATAAACCGCTATATCATATAGCTGTTAGTAAATATTTTGCATACATTTAACTAAAAATTCACTAATGGTGATGAACATATAGTTTGAAAACATTATATTCTTAAACCATGTATCACCGGAAAAAAAACTATTTAACTACAAAATCCGTAAGGACCCTCCGACAAAATTTCACCACAAGATTACATTTCATATTAGCAAAATAAAAAAAAGCAATACTTATATTTTCATCTTACATAATTCATTAATCAAACTTTTAA
The DNA here is from genome assembly GCF_026571515.1 of Ruditapes philippinarum. Classification (NCBI taxonomy): domain Eukaryota; kingdom Metazoa; phylum Mollusca; class Bivalvia; order Venerida; family Veneridae; genus Ruditapes; species Ruditapes philippinarum. The sequence goes on from NW_026859211.1 coordinate 78,974, forward strand.
CATAAAAGTATCTTTTAAAAATATGTCTGGCAATTGACAGATCCCTACTCTGATCTTTTATTTGTAAAGGAATAAATTTAAACATGGGCTCTTTTGTTTAGGAATATTTTGTAGTGAAAGTCTTAATATATCCACTAATCTCATAATTAGAATTAGACAGGTCAGGGATTTATACAACCAGTAGTTTAGTTATCTACGCTCATTTTAATCCCAATAGAAACATTCAAATATTTGGGGTAAAAAACATGACCAAAGTACCTAGTAGTCGTTTACCCGGTGGTGATCCCATTAAACTGATTATAGATTCGAATAGAAAACACAAATAGAAACATGTGTTTCGGTACAACAAAAATCGGAAGTAAAGTGAACAGTTAAATGACAGAAATAAGTGGTCAAATATGTTTTAACAAGGAAATAATTATTTCAGAGAAAGACGCAAAGATCAGTCTTCAATCAAATGAATGACCCCGTATTGTGTAATTAGAAAGTTTATTCAATTCTAGGGCAACGAATCATAATTTGATAGTCCATGTGTAATAAAATTTTCAATACAGATTATGAGATACATAAAAATATTAAAGAATAAGAAGCTTTAAAAAACAAAACAAAACAAAAACGCATATATATACGAATGACTTACAGTCGAGCATCGGAAATTCATCAACATATCTTACGAAATTTTAATTTGAAAACGATATTTGCGCGCGCTGAAGTGATTAATGTTTATTTGAATAAATCAAATAAAAAGAACTTATATGTTTGTGTTCTAAAAATAATTGGCGGCATAAGACGAATTTCGTTTTCATTTTACAACACTTGAAAAATTACTACAGAAAATATGTTGTTGTTTTTTTTGTTTTGTTATTAACAAGAGTGTGTGTTTTAAGTTCATTTATTCTCGGCACCGGAATAACCATATGTCCGAGATTATAGCATCGGGGACGTCTTTTTCAAGCAGAATCTTCCTGGTAGCCCATTCTTCGTTCGTTAGTGGTAAAGGAGACGACAGTACTGTCAAGGCATCAACTTCCTGACTGACGACAACAAAAACGGCATTCATTAGCGCCAAACCTCCAGAGTAAGTTACGACAGGTCAACCAATCACCTCTGGTACTTGAGATGACTTGACCTTGACCTGCCGTGTGCCTTCTCCGCGACGTGCATACCTCTGGAGGGATTTTGAGAAGTTTCAACAAAAACCTCCAAAAACACGCAATTTATAACACCATTCATAGCACTGACGCTTCGATGTTCTCATCTATTTGCGGGAAATGGTCGACAAGGAAACCGCACACCCTGTTAACAACAGATTTTCCGCAGTATATATTTCAAGCTAGTGAGGTTTAAAATCTATCGATTAACTACCATAAGTTGGTTGAAAAAAGAAGATATAACTTCCTGATCAATTTTCACTTAGGTTGATTCAATTTTGAATAAGCTTTGCAGATATGTATTTTTTCAAGAAATATTTAGCTTTAATATTATCCGAAGCCGTCAAAGTCAGCGACGAGTAATAAAATGGGAATAATTTTCTGAAACATGATTTTATTCGAGATTTGCTTCAGGAGATGACAACTTTCTGTCCGTAGAGCATGAATATTAATACTTATCACAAGACAGTGTCTTATTGATCTCAATTATGGTACATGTAAATATGTATAATTTTTATTTTCAATTAAAATGTTGCTTAACTTGCAGTTGTTATTATCATTCAATGATATTAAAATGACATAAAGTATTTATGATGAACAGTCCTAGAATATTTTGATAAGGAACCGTCAGTTGTAAAATGGTATTATGATCTTATAATGAACAGTCGTCATACCTGCTGGTATGTCATTTATAAATGGTTTTTAGGTTTTTCAAAATTTGCATGATTAACAATCCGAATGTAGACCTCAATGAAATGTTCTGGAATATTAACAGAATGAATAGTCAACCATATTAACCATATATATGAATGGCTGAACGATAAATGGCGCAATGTGCATATCTTCTTATTTAACAGCACATTTTAAGCAAACAGAAAAGAAACTATAAGTCTGAAACATTCTGGCATAGCCTCCCCATCAGTACATTCAGTGCTTTGATTATATCTCTGCTGCTGATGCTTGGTTCCAACGCAGGCTTGTTGTTGTATCATTCTTTTTCAAAAGAGGAATAACTCTTGCTGCCTTCAAATCATTTGGTAGTGTGTCTTGTATCAATGATAAATTTATAATGTGTGTTAAAGGAAAGTCAATAATAGATGCACTGTCTCTAACAAAACAAGAAGGAAAGTGGATTTGTTTGAATCTAGTTTGTTCAGATACCGTATTACACTTTTTTCAGACATCAATGAATGAGACAAAATATTATGTAAAACTCTTTTTGAGTTACCAACGCATAAGGGAAGTTTTACATGACGCACAAAATTGTGCTATTTAAAAAATTGAGGCATAGATCTGGACTTTCAGTGCAAAATTTTGATCAATGCTAGAGCAGCACATTCCTGTAACAAAAGAATCATTTAAGAAATATAATGAAATAACTCATATGTATGTGTCAACAGAAATACATGTGTTTACTTGTTATCACTATCTAAAAGCCACAAAATGTGGCAAATACAAAATCAATACAGGATATGGTATGTAACATGGTTATTTTGTGTCCAGTCGTCAATCAAGGTTATGTGGGCAATTCACCAATGACATTTTATTTGCATAAGCCTGACGTGGCATTATATCCTGTAACAGACCATTTTTGGCTGTGACCTTGACCTTTGAGGTAGGGGTCTAGATGTGCGCATGAAATGTTGTCTTATTATTGTTAACATTTGTGCCAAGTTATTTTAAAATCCCTTGATTGATGAAAAAGTCATATACCGCACACAAAACATATCCTCGAACAGACAAAAGAAAACAAATTTTTGGCATTTAGGAATCTAGCTGTTCCATGTGATACATGGTCCGATAATTGAGAACATTTGTGCCAAGTAATTGAACAATAAAAAAATTTGGACTGCATACAAAATGTACCCTATAAAAGATAATGTTAACCTTTGACCTCTAAGTGTGGCCCTTACATTGGAGATAAGGGTCCAGGTGTTGTGAATGACACATCGTCTTATTATTGTCAACATTTATGTCAAGAATTTTCAAAATCCCTTGATGGATGAGGAAGTTATGCACTGGAAACAAAATACAATGTATACCCTATAAAAAACTATGTTAATTTTTGACCTCCAACTGTGACCTTGACCTTAAAGGTAGGCAACTGGTTTAAGGCATGACACATTGTTTTATTATTGTAAACATTTGTACAAAATTATTTTAAAATTCTTTGATCTATGAAAGAGTTATGGGCCGGACACAAAATATACCCTGTAACATGTTAATCTTTGACTTCAACTTGACCTTGAAGGCAGGGGTCCGGTTTTATTTGCGCATGACACATTGTCTCATTATTGTGAACATTTGTGCCAAATATTTTCAAAATCCTTTCATTAATAAGAAAGTTATGGATCGGACACGACATATACCATCAAATAGACAATGTTGACCTTTAATCACTTAGTGTGACCTTGACCTTGAAGGTAGAGGTCCAGATGTTGCGCATGACACATCGTCTTTTTATAACAAACATTTGTGGCAAGTTATTTTAAATTCCTTTGTGACAAATGACATATTAATGGACCGGACACGAAAATGTGACGGACGGACAGACGGACGGACAAACGGACGGAGCCCATTTCTATATTTCGTTTTAACTTTGAAAAGACGGGGGACAAAAAGAAGATACAAGCTATTTGCCAAAATTGTAGACAAAGAATACAAAAAATATACATGTAAGACGCTTAAAAGTTTCGTGCATATAAATTTATGTTTGAAACTTTAAAAAATGATATATCCAATACTAGCCACCAAAATGTCAGTTTAACTCATCAACTACCTGCAGGCATATAAAGTGTTTATAGACACACACAAAAAATAATTTAAAGGAAAATTTCATAATCTAACAGGTGCAATTAAATGTATATGAATTAAGCCTACAATAAAAGGTTCATATGTAAGGCTTTATCATAATATATGTAAAGTCCCATTTATTCCCAAAACATAATATTTTGACCGAAAAGATTGCATTTACACATTGTCTCAGGCCTAAAATCATACAGAATGGACAAGTCATTTTTCTTATTTCTCATACTTGTTTTGCAATACGCATATAAGTATTTCGGAGTGATGTCAAAGTTCATACTCAACCAGTGATAGTTTCCTAAATCTTCCGTAATATATTGAAAGCATGTCGTAGAACGGAACGTTTCGTAAACATTCGGAGTATTTTTTGTAAATAAAGTATTATAAACATAATCAATAGTTTTATCAACCTGTAACACATAAATGGCTCTTTTTTAAAGAACAAAATGATATTTGATATTGTATGGAATTTAATCTGTCTGGCATGGCGCAGCCGGGAAACAGATTTAAATGAAACAAGCAATTATCATAGTATTGCAAGCAATCCATAAGTCCCCTACCGGTAAGAGCCCAAGCAACATTCTGAAGGGCCATTGGCCATTCACTTAGGTTCCTATTTTAAGTAAATTTGTTGAAAAAGTTCTTTAAAAGTGATCACAGGAAACAGTTTTTATGTACAGACAGACGGACTGAAGGACACTCTAAAGTTATTTCTTAAACATCCCTGTTATCAAAATATAACATTTTTAAAATCCTATCATGATTGAAGAAGTTGGAGTAAAAATTACCAATTTCTCAAAAAAAAGTCTAAGTTCAAAAGGGGCATAATTCTGGAAATAGTCTTGCTAGAGTATTGAACACTCACAAATGTTGAGTGATAATAAGAAACATTTATATGAAGTTTGAAGTAGATACATTAAGAAAAAGAAGTTATTAAACAAGAGCCGGTTGAACCGGGTGATGCTCCCCGAATAGGTTTTGGACACAGGAAGGTATACCTCTTGTTGTGTCAGAGTTATGTCACAGACAAAGTTCAAAGTGTAAAAACAACCCAAATATTGTGCATGACACATTGTCTAAATATGGTGATCATTTTTGTGAAATAGTTGTAAAATCCGATTTCAAATAACAAAGTTATGCGCCTGACATTATTTTGCTGCAAGTCATGCTGTGACCTTGACCTTCAACGTAGTGACCTAAATGTTGCATGCGACACATCAATTCAATATGGTGATCATCTCTGTGAAATAGTTGTTAAATCCGACTTCCAGTAACAAAGTTATGGGCCGGACACGATTTTGCTGCAAGGTCATACCGTGACCTTGACCTTCAAGGTAGCGACCCAAATGTTGCGCGCGACACAATGTCTCATTGTGGTGATCATTTCTGTGAAATAGTTGTAAAATCCGACTTCAAATAATGAAGTTATGTGCCGGACACAATTTTGCTTCACAAGGTCATGCTGTGACCTTGACCTTCAAGGTAGCGAGCCAAATGTATTGCGCATGACACGCCATTTTAATATGGTCATCATTTTCTGTGAAATAGTTTAAAAATCTGACTTCAAATAAGGAAGTTATGGGCCGGACACGATTTTGCTGCAAGGTCATGCTGTGACCTTGACCTTCAAGGTAGCGACTTAAATGTTGTGCATGACACGTCATCTTAATATGATGATCATTTCTGTGAAATACTTTTTAAATCTAACTTCAAATAGGGAAGTTATGGGCCGGACACGATTTTGCTGCAAGGTCATGCTGTGACCTTGACCTTCACGGAAGCGACCCACATGTTGCACGCGACACATCGTCTCAATATGGTGATCATTTCTGTGGAATATTTTTTAAATCCGACTTCAAATAACAAAGTTATGGACCGGACACGATTTTGCTGCAAGGTCATGCTGTGACCTTGACCTTCAAGGTAGCGACCCAAATGTTGCGCGCGACACGTCAATTCAATATGGTGATCATCTCTGTGAAATAGTTGTTAAATCCGACTTCCAGTAACAAAGTTATGGGCCGGACACGATTTTGCTGCAAGGTCATACCGTGACCTTGACCTTCAAGGTAGCGACCCAAATGTTGCGCGCGACACAATGTCTCATTGTGGTGATCATTTCTGTGAAATAGTTGTAAAATCCGACTTCAAATAATGAAGTTATGTGCCGGACACAATTTTGCTTCAAGGTCATGCTGTGACCTTGACCTTCAAGGTAGCGAGCCAAATGTTGCGCATGACACGCCATTTTAATATGGTCATCATTTCTGTGAAATAGTTTAAAAATCTGACTTCAAATAAGGAAGTTATGGGCCGGACACGATTTTGCTGCAAGGTCATGCTGTGACCTTGACCTTCAAGGTAGCGACTTAAATGTTGTGCATGACACGTCGTCTCAATATGATGATCATTTCTGTGAAATACTTTTTAAATCTAACTTCAAATAGGGAAGTTATGGGCCGGACACGAATTCGGGACGTACGTACGGACTGACGGACTGACGGACGGACGGACGGACGGACGGACGGACAACCCGACGACTATATGCTCCCCCGAAATTTTTCGGGGAGCATAAAAAACAATGTTTTTTTTCATGAAAATTTTAAGTTCAAGGGAGGTAATTCTGATAAATTTTGTGCTAGAGTTGTAAACCTTGTCACATATGATGTGGTTGATGACAAGCAATTTATATTTAAAGTTTGAAGAAAATACCTTAAGAAATAAATAACTTACAGTGAAAAAACTAAAAAACTAGAATCAGAAATCTTGAAATTCAGTCTATTTGTTGCCATAGCAACCAGAATTTTCAACATAGGAAGATAAGAAAAGAATGTGCATAATTTCTATACTGCCATCTACCCATATGTCAAGTTTCATAAACATATTTTCAGTACTTTTTGTGTTATCACTGGATCCAGGTTATGTGTAAAATTTGCCATATTTTCAGTCTATTTGTTGCCATAGCAACCAGAATTTTCAACATAGGAAGGAAAGAAAAAGACGTGCATAATCTCCATACTGCCATCTATCCATATATCAAGTTTCATAAAAATATTTTCAGCACTTTTTGCGTTATCGCGGGATCCAGGTTATGTGTAAAATTTGCCATATTTTCAGTCTATTTGTTGCCATAGCAACCAGAATTTTTAACATAGGAAGAAAAGAAAAAGACGTGCATAATCTCCATACTGCCATCTATCCATATATCAAGTTTCATTAAAATATTTTCAGTACTTTTTGCGTTATCGCGGGATCCAGTTTTGTGGACGGACGGACTGACGGACGGACAGACGGACGGACGGACAGACGGACAGACGGACGGAGGGTAAACTAAAGTCCCCTCCGGTAAACCGGTAGGGGACTAATAAATGATGACTTTACAAACACGAACTTACTTAATAATTGAAATTTTGTTTTCAAACTTTACAAACAATGATTTAACGGGAAAGTGTTAAAAGAGAAGTTGATGTAGATTAAACAGAAATTGAAAAACGGAAAGATCTCATTGGACAAAATATAATTTCAACCACTAAATGCTGATGTAAGACAAAAAACAAAAGAAAACAAACATATATAGTATTACATAAAGACATGTATTTGCGTATATTTGTCTTAAGTTGATTTCTTTTTTTCTCCTCAATTTTTGCAACATTGTAAAATAACCAGCTTATTGCGTTAAAGTTACATATCGTCGGCGCTTTCTTTTCTATTTTCCATCATTTTTTTTGCTCAAAACAATTATCTGATATTTGTTTAATTACTTTAAATTATAATATCTTGTCATGTTACACCACAACAGAATTATTTTCTCTTAAATTACAAAACCGTTTTAATGTTGGTTTTGACAAGTCAAGTTGCATTAAATGGCAAAACGGAATACGTGAAATTTGTTGTTCGAATACAAAACGCTGTAAATATGACGTCAGTCGCGGTTAAATTCTACGAAAAACATGTTTCTGTAGTCAGTTTTAAAATCCGGATCACGTGAGGTCAAGTTTAAATAATGCTTATAAATACAGTGTCTCTTGCAGGATTAATTACTTTGCGATTTGCGAGGGAACAACAAAGGTAAGTTTCTTTTAATCATATTTTTTTCAGCATAAAATCAACATAATTATGTAGTAAAACAATGATTTTTTCAATGAAAATATTGTTACAGCGGAATTGCACTACTACTTTTTAAACGAATCTAAATATAGTGCGCGCTCTTATTCAATTTTATTTTGTAAAAAATTACTAACGTACATTAACCTGTACATAACACCACTATGTTCAGCAGAGTACTATACTGCTAAATTATGTGTAAAATATTTAGTCAGTTTGTATGGTAAAAAGATGTACGATATAAACAACATCAACTAAATGAGTACATTTCAAAATGATATACAAGTATGTTTATGTTAGCTTTGTTCATTTTATGGACACAACTTTAATTTGCTTACTTGTTATCCAATTAATTTAAAATTATACATAGCAATTTAAATGACACCAAAATGACTGCTTCTTAAGCATATATTTGAGCCGCGTCATGACAAAACCAACATAGTGGGTTTGCGACCAGCATGGATCCAGACCAGCCTGCACAGTCTGATCAGGATCCATGCTGTTCGCTTACAAACCCTATTACAAGTAGAGAAACTGATAGCGAACAGCATGGATCCTGATCAGACTGCGCGGATGCGCAGGCTGGTATGGATCCATGCTGGTCGCAAACCCATTATGTTGGTTTTGTCGTGACACGGCTCATATACAGCCAGTACTCGCACCAAAGTGGAATAAGGAGGCTGTAAGAGAATCTTACCTGTGGCGGGATTCGAACCTAAACATGTATGATTAGAAGAAGTACGGCGCTTTATAGCGTTACACTATACCCTTTACTTCATTGTTTAGCATGATAATTTTCTTTATTTATTTACGCTGTAAATAACTTATTGCAATGGCGGGTTTTATTATATTTAAAATAATTCAACATTATAACATGATGGGTAATATTGTACATTGTGATGTGATTCGCTCGAGCCCGCATAACGAGAAGGGATGCATCAAGCCATTAGAACGGTACACTGATGCAGGTATCTTTTCTTCACATACGTTATCCGTTCCGTAAAAGTGCGGTAAAGGGAATCGGAACAAAACTGAAGAAATTACATTTTTAACAAGTTTATTGGCGTGATGTTTAGTTAAACAGGCGTATGCATTTAAAGACAGTACATGCGCATGATGAAGGAAGACAGCGTGAAATATTGAACATCCGATCTGGATTTGTTAGTACATGTTCATGAATTGCATGGTCATTTATTGAAAATGACAATATTTTCATCAGAAAGCGTATGGGTAAATAAAAAAGATCATAATTTCATCACAACTTTAATTATTATATTGTCATTTGTATTTGTTTTGCTTTTCTTTACAGACGTATTTCATCAAAATGTATGTCAGCACGGTTATTTTTCTATTTTGCGCCTGCTTTATGAAGACAAGCGAGGCTGGGCGTTATACGGGACGTGATATAGTACCAAAAGGACCCGGAGGTAACGGAGGTTCCCCTGGTGGTGTTATTCCCGATGGTAACGGAGGTTCCCCTGGCGGTGTAATTCCCGGTGGTAACGGAGGTTACCCTGGTGGCATGACACCTGATAATACTGGAGGCCCTGTTGGACCTATCCCTATCCCAGGAGGTATAGGGGAGTGCCTTGCTATTGTTCCTTTTCATAGACAGCTGGCCGACTTTGCTTTACAGGAAATGGGAACTGGATATATCTTGCGTGAGATTCTTGGAGTACGCACAAGTGTACGTATCCCACTTTGTCTCAAATGTATATTGCTGTCCGTGATCTGAGTAGGCCGTTGGTTTCAAATCACTTGCCCTTTACCACTGTGGGTTTGAACCCCGTTTGTACACCAGGTTCGTTCTTGTGAGGAAACTATCTTTAGCAAGATAACGGATCGTTGGTAGTTCTATACTAGGTGTTCGTTCATGCTTGAAATTATGCCCGAGGTATTCCTCCATCAGTAAAGCTGGAAGGTGGAATGTCATCGTATGATTTTACAAACGCTCAACCAAAATAAAAAATTAAAGAAATAAATAAATAAAAGAAATAAAATAAATATAAAAACAAATAAAATTAAAAAAAACACATTTTTTTATGTTGGATGTTGCTGAATGTGTGTAATGGGATTGTTTTATATTTTGGAAGGACATGCTTGAGAATGAAAAGAATAGTTTAACAATTTATATGTTATATAGTTTTAAGTTATCATCAAATATTTTATTTTTGTTTTAGATCGTGGCAGGTACCATGTATCATATGGAGTTATATGTAGCGACCTCTTCAAACGCTGTAAGTTGATCTTAGACCTTGACTTCCTTTATCAAAACGGCAGTTAATGTTCTTGAAATTTACATACAAATTTAGATTTATACTTTAAATGAAATGTAAACAGTGTTCTGAATCAACTTTTAGTGTTGCATGGCTGCAGTGTGCATTCAAAGTGTTGACATCACTTTACATATCTATACATTAAACAGTTTTTATTTTACAAAGTAAAGATATTACGCATGAAGGAAGTTCTAATTGCAGACATATCTGTTACCGTTGTATATGACAAGTTCATTGTAAAAAAAAGGATTACAAAGTTAACGAAATTATTCATTCAAGAATGACATAAACATTTTTATATATTATTAGTTTTGTAAAAATGTACCGTGTTTTTAGGTTACAAAATGTCTGCACTGTGACGTGAAAGTCGTGCATCAGCCATGGCTGCCAAAACAACTTGTCCTCCACAGATACCAGTGCAAAGATACATGTTGCCGTGGAAATGGCGCACCGAGACCCGATGACAAATCTTATTGATAGTAAAGAAACACATTTGAATTATATTTACATATTGATACAAGTGTAATAAAGAACAAGAACCTTCCTCGTTTCTGTCTTTTTGGTAGGAAACATAAAATATTTGTAATGAAATCTCCAAATTACTGGCTTGCTCCATAATGTAAACACCATAATAACACTATCCCTTTGTCAAACTGACTTTATTATTAGCCTGATGGCGATATAGAATTTACCTACACGACCAATGCAGACCAGGATCGGACGGCACTGATTGCTTTTTGGCCAATACATGTATGGAAATTTTACATAAAAATGATGAAAGATGTTGTCCAGATTTAAAGATGCCCATTTAAGACATTTAGGATTAATTCTTAAACGATGGACGGCACTTTGAACAATATCGTGTTTTGTAAGGTTTCGTCCTTTCTGTTATCAAAAGGATTTTAATAAAGATGAGTTAAGGACCAAGTCCGTATGGCATTTTATATACTTACTTTAATGACATATGTTTCCCTTATTTTACCTAACTCAGACCAGTCACTTTAGTTTTCCTAACTGTACCTTTACATGCGATGAAAAAGACGGTGCAAGATTTTTTTTAAACTTCTGGCGTTGTATTGTATTATATACACTTTTAATTTGATATCGTCTTCAGCAAGATTTTATCATTGTCAAACAATGCACATAAGATATCCTTATAACAGTCGTGCACCTTGTACAGCTCTAATTTGTTAATATATCTGTTAAAATGAATTAAATGTATAACTTATTTCCTCATGTTGATGTGTTACCCCTGTGCATAAACATCAAAAATGTTTATATAACAAAGCTTAATTACATTTTAATTTGTCACATATATATTTTCTATACAAGTAGCATAGGTAACCAAAACTCGTGAATACTGTTTATCAAATGTATAATGACTATAACAAGTGAGATAAGTCTTCCAGCCGTGGTCAATCCATTTTCATAAAGTGTAAATATTTTTATGTAAAATATACCATATAGTTTACTAAAATCAAAGATATTCATTACACGAACCGTTTCCAAAGAACAGATTTGTTTTAAATGAAACACAAAAGCGAACATCAAAGTTTAAATTAAATAAAATGATGTGCTTGCAAGCTTGAACTAATCTATTCTAATAAAGTAATCATTTCTAGTTGATCAACAGTTGACAAAAACTAATATCATTTTGTTGTATAAGAAGATAAATCATGATTAATATAATCTTCGTCGTCGTTACGTTACGTTTCTAAAGTCACGTAACGTTTGTAAACGACCGAACAAAAACGCATATGAAATTTGCAAATCATCAATATGAAAAGCACGAGCCAACACTGTCAAATGTTCATTTTAAGAGGAGAAAAAAAGTTTTAAGTCAGATTTGATAACAGTTGATGGCGTGTAAGACGTTCATAAACGAAAAGTGAGTAAAAAAAGTGACATTAAGTGTTTTTAATTCTGTGAAAATGTCTGTTTGCAACTTTATGAGGTAACAACACATCATTATGTGTTAGATTATGAATATTTTATGAAATAAAAATTCTTCATTCTTCCAGACATTTCATTAAATCTGTCTTTGCACAAAAACAATAATATTTTCCAATTTTATCAATTTGGTAAACTGTTTTTTGGTAATAAATTTCTCATTCAATAATTGATCAATAATTAGAATTAATCAATAATTAGACAGTATAAATATCTTACTTAATCAAGTAAAAATTTTCAAAATGCATTCCACTTCAAATAAATATAATTATAAACCAAGCCTAAAACTTGTTAATAAAATACAAGGGCTTAATTCAAATGTACAAAAAGTTAGAATAAATAAATAAATGAATGAATGAATAAATAAATAAATAAATCAATTAATAAATAAATAAACAAGAAAACATCTATGTATAATTTCAGGGCTAAGCTGAAATGTATAACCATTTTGTTTTCCTTCTTGCTATTGTGTGTGCTCAACTGCCTATTGAGGCGGAAACATTGATCGCACGTGGCTCAGTTCCCGCTGCACGTGTCGGCGGTCTAGATGGCTCAATACTACGAGGAATACCGGGAGGAATTGGTCAATGTTTGGGCGTAATTACGCCTTTTCATGTACATCTTGCTAATTTTGCTGTAGAAAACATGGGACCAGCGTACACACTGCCATATATCCGGGGAGTCCGGATACAAGTAAGTTTCCATTTATGTTCATGTCGTGTATAAATACATCTAGACAAAATAGAACAATAAAACAAAAGCAAATAGGTTGGGCAACAAGTTCTAAACAAGATTATATTAAGCCGTTAAATACGTCTAAATACGACATAAATTATCCAATGCTGTTGATATTTGCTTTAATCTGTTACATCACAATGTTTTCAAGAATCAAAGACAACATATACAAACACATTAATTTTCCTTACAATAAAGCAAATATTTCATAAAAGCAAACGATTGAAAATTAAAAAAAGATATGCATGTATATTTGACGTAGCTGATGCCTTTACCTTACAGACATATATAAGCATGAATGTGACAATTTTGTTATGTACAAGTGTTACTGAGATAGTACAAGGTTCTGGCAGGTAAAAGGGTACAAAAACATGCAGTTTTTTCCCACATTTCTTTACTTCAGGTTGTAGAAAAATTCTTGTTTATTAATCCATGAGTATTTAATAAATGAAAATTATGATTCTGACACGTTTACAACTTGCATTTATTTCAGATTGTAGCCGGCACTATTTTCCACTTGGAATTGCATGTTCGTAGCGAATTGTCGGTAGGTGAACCATTCAAAAAAAATAAATAATACGAAACGGTATTAAAGAAAACGAAACAAGAGCACCGCTAGGCGGAGCATTATATGCCCGAAAGTGTTTTTTTTATATAAAGGATGAAGCATTTGTAAGACATTCCATAAATTAAATAAAGTATTAACTCCTTCCAATAGCAATCCTCCTATAAAGTTTGAATATTGTGGGCCAAATAGATTAAGTTATGCTCCAGAAACTGTTTTCAGTTTTAAAGTAATAGTGAGCTTGACCTTTGACCTTGTGACCCAAAAATCAATAGGGGTATTCTACCCAATATGGACAATCATCCTATGAAGTTTGAATATTGTGGGCCAAATAGACCTTAAGTTATGCTCCAGAAACTGTTTTCAGTTTTTAGTTATAAAGTAATAGTGACCTTGACCTTTAACCTTGTGACCCAAAAATCCATAGGGGTATTCTACCCAATATGGACAATCATCCTATGAGGTTTGAATATTGTGGGCCAAATAGACCTTAAGTTATGCTCCAGAAACTGTTTTCAGTTTTTAGTTATGCTCCAGAAACTGTTTTCAGTTTTAAAAGTAATAGTGACCTTGACCTTTGACCGTGCCACCACAAAATCTATAGGGGTCTCCTACCCAATATGGACAATCATCCTATGAAGTTTGAATATTGTGGGCCAAATGGAACTTAAGTTATGATCCGGAAGCTGTTTTCAGTATTAAGGTAATAGAGGCCTTGACCTTTGACCTTGTGACCCCAAAATCAATAGGGGTCTCCGACCCAATATGGACATTCATCCTATGAAGTTTGAACACTGTGGGCCACATGGAACTGAAGTTATGCTCCAGAAACTGTTTTCAGTTTAAAGGTAAAAGTGACCTTGACCTTTGACCTTTTGACCAAAAATCAATAGGGGTCTTCTAACCACTATGGACAATCATCCTATGAAGTTTGAACACTGTGGGCCAAATGGAACTTAAGTTATGCTCCGGAAACTGTTTTTAGTTTTAAGGTGATAGTGACCTTGACCTTGTGACCCCAAAATCAATAGGAGTCTTCTACCCACTATGGACAATCATCCTATGAAGTTTGAACACTGTGGGCCAAATGGAACTTAAGTTATGCTCCGGAAACTGTTTTCAGTTTTAAGTTGATAGCGACCTTGACCTTTGACCTTGTGACCCCAAAATCAATAGGGGTCTTCTACCCAATATGGACAATCATCCTATGAAGTTTGAATGTTGTGGGCCAAATGAAACTTAAGTTATGCTCCGGAAACTGTTTTCAGTTTTAAGGTGATAGTGACTTTGACCTTTGACCTTGGGACCCCAAAATCAATAGGGGTCTTCTACCCAATATGGGCAATCATCCTATGAAGTTTGAATGTTATGGGCCGAATGGAACTTAAGTTATGCTCCGGAAACCAAATTGCTAACGGACGGACGGACAGACGGACGGACAGACGGACGGACGCCAGGGGGTATAACATAATATGCCCGAAATTCTTTCGGACATATAAAAACAATCTGCATTTTTCTTTAATTACGATGTCTCTTTTCAATTGCAATAAATAGGAATTTACGATATTTACACAAATGTACATGAAATTGGTATTGCCCATGGCAGATATCTCAGGTTGACATCAGTTTAATGGGTATTTATAATGATTTCACGGCTACAACATAATAGTATTTGTTCTTTAAGGACAGCGCAGGCTGGTCTGGATCCATGCTGGTGGCAAACCCATTATGTTGGTTTTGTCATGACGCGGCTCAAATATGTTTTGTTATTGTTTTACTTTACAGCGTACCGACTACGAATTGTGCCATGCTCAAGTGTTCCGTCCATTAGCAGGAACACCATTAATGCTGAACGGTTTCCAGTGCAAAGAAACATGTGACAATTTCTATTAAACAGAACCATTCTGCAAAAAGAAAGAGACACATTCTCAAATAACCTAGTAAAAGCATGTCACCATGGTTTAAATTAGAAATTACAAGATACCAATAAAAAGTTTATGATTTGAAGAACCAATGTGTTTGTTGATTATGTTTATCTGTAAAATATGCCTAAACAACAAGTTTTAAAACAGGGGTTTAAAGCATCTACGATGACTTTGACCTTTGACCTAATGATCTCAACATACATGGGATTTATCTACAAGTTAGGACCAATCTCCACACCAAATCTTAGGACACTAGGCCTAAACATTATGTAGGTATTAGAAGGACAAACTCTAAGTGCTGAAAGCTACCGTTACCTTGACCTTTGATTTGATTTAAGCTCGATTGCGAAACAATTTCTTGCGACTTATATTAATCACTTTCGAGTCCACTTCCTGGAATCAGCCAGTACTGCCATGGTATCATATGGAGAGACATCGTTGTGACCCGATTAGAGCTCGAACTCATGATCCCTGGGTTGAGAGGCAGACATCTAAATCACTAGGCCACCGTTCCCCTTTAGCTTTGACAAATGACCTCAAAATCAATATTATTAATTTAGCTATCATCGGCTAGTCATGACAACTTGAACATCAAATTAAAGGCCTGTAGGCCTGACGGTTCTTCGGGTTTTGGTCGAACAACTTTTAGCGGTCAAGGCCACCGTGACCTTGACCAAATGACTTTAGAATATAATAATTATAGTCATATGACCAACCACCACATCAAATGATCTGTTCTCTAGTTGTTGGTCGGGCAAGCTTTAAGTGACCAAGGCCATGGTGATCTTGATCTTATGATTTCAAAATCAAGAGGGGTCATCTATTTTTCATGGCTTACCTCGACATCAAATCTAAGGACTATTAGGAAATTTTTTTCCTATTTATTGCTAGGACACATTTAAATGGTTAAGGCCACTTTGACTCCAATATCAGAACAGAACAAAACAGAATATGCATATACAGCTTATCATTAAATACAAGCTGGTATTTATATGGAAGACAAAATACCACTTTATTTACATTTTGCGACCATTATGACAGATTATTTCACATTCAAAGCTTTTTCCTTCGAGGGATTATAGCATCTCACATTATCAATTATTACAGTATTATAAAACTTATAATACCTCTTTCTACAGAATGAAATATTCATTTCTGAGACTTTAATGTATTTTAATAAACTGTATTCATATACTGTATTTTGGTATCAAATGACCATGATCTATTCAGTTTTAAATTCTTTATATCATTTAACTTAGATCATCGGGACAAATCTTGCCAGGCGTCAATTTGTACAAAAATATTCCAGTGAAAACCAATCTTTGGTAAAAGTGTCGTCCCCTTGTCATACTGTACAGAAGCGCTTACATAAATGCAGATCTAGGCCTACGAGTTAAAACTTCTCCAAATCCCTCCAGAGGCGTGCACGTCGCGGAGAAGGCACACGGCAGGTCAAGGTCAAGTCATCTTAAGTACCAGAGGTGATTGGTTGACCTGTCGTGACTAACTCTGGAGGGTTGGCGCTAACGAGAGCCGTTTTTGTTATCGACCAGTATGGAACTTGATGCCTGGCCAGTATTGTCGTACTCCTCTACCACCAACGAACGAAGAATAGGCTTCAGGAAAGACTCAGCATGAAAAAGACGTCCCCGATGTGACTACCCTAGTGGACCGGCACGGATGCTATATTCTCGGACAGATGGTTTAACCGGCGCCGAGTATAAATAAACTCAAACTGACTGACTGGTACGAGTTAAAAGGAACAGGAAGTGTACATGTTACTATCTATAGATTATTAAAATTAAATTTTTTGACAGAGTTTTTTATCGCCTATGGTCTACATAACCAATTGAGTCTCTTAATCTAATTGTTTCTGCAGTTTGTTTATTTGTGTGTTAAAGATAGTTTGTTGGAAAAATAGCATTTATAATTTATCATTTAAATTGTGGCGGGAGAAGATTTATTTCCCTTAGATGCGCACTGAAACAATTGCGCATTCTCGGTGGAAAAGTGTGATTGTATCAAGTTCGCTGTACACATTTTCGTTCTAAGGTAAATTCTTCTCATTATCTTTTACCCTTTCGTGTTCTATTTAAGTCCAAAATATCAACAGATGTAATTACACCGTACTTTCAACAAAATTGTTACGGAATTCTCCGTTCGTTGCCGCAAAATTTTGATTTGTTTGACGCGCAGGCTCTGGCGCATCAAAAATTTGTCTTCTTTGCGCATTTGAAACATCAAATGCAAACAGTGCAGACGATGACTGTCCTTTCCTATAAAGAAGATTTGTGGACAATGTTTGCGATGTATCACATCCCTTCAAAAGTAACCATGTTAATTCCTAAACATCTATAATGCTGATCAATTAGAATCAATACAGATAAAATGGCCGGTCTTTCTGCTATTTTTAGTAACACAAAACTTGTATTACAAATGCCAGAATGTCCGAGGCTGCCACATTGCCCGAATCGAGCTTCATTCACACAATCAAACAATTGTTGTTTTCTGTAGCTAAATAGTAGAATAATAAATTAATGAGGGAAGGAATTGTAGAGCAAGAGTAATTTTGTCTAAAATATATTAGACTACTGAACAGTTTATATGTCATTCAAGGCAGAGATATCAGATAGAGATAACATGTTAGAATCTATCTCCAGTGTGTCTCTGCAGTTTTTTTCCCCAGGATTTTGGGAATATGTCCCATACCCATGGAATTGGGAATTTCAGTGATGTTTTGATAAAAATTGGGAAAAATGCATGATTTAAATTTTGCAGTAATTACACATGTAAAGAATCACTGTCTAGGATGGCATCTTCAAACATTTGAGCACCATAACAGTGAAGAAGCCCTTACTTTCAAAGATTTTTGAATTTGTTATTCAATATTTTTATTTTGTAACTTTCAATTGGGAATTTTTTCCTGTGGATTGGGAAAATAATACACTATTTTCAGTTGGGAATATGACCGAATATCGGCTATAAAATAAGTAAAAAAAAAATCCCTGCTCTGGTCTTGAGATATTTAAAGGTGACAACAGACACTTTCCGTGGTACTACCATAAATGTCATTTAAACCAACTTAATTTAGTAATTTTTGTTATTTAATTTAATCTTGTGCATTAAATGTCTTTGATATATTTATATATATATATATATATATATCTTATTATGTAACTGTGATCTATGTTGTTGCTAAAAATAAAAATAAAATAAATAAAATAAAATTGATCTTCATAAAAAATAACATATTTGAAAAGAATGCCTTTGTAAATTAAATAAATTTTGAACAAAAATCCTATTATTTTAAATCGTCCTATCAAAGTCATTTTTTATTGTTTTGTCATAAAATTTTTGGAATATAATATCTAGGGAACTGTGTCTCAGATTATGCCTATCTTTTCTCAAAAAAATATTACGTAACATCAAAAATTTTATGCCACTATTTTCACCATACATATTACGTAATTAAAGATAATTAAGTCAGTGATTGAGCTAACGAAAATCCCTGACACAACTTGCGGTAACATACTCCCAACAACTTTTTATGACCCAGTGACAATCTGTTGATTTATGTCATTTTATAGCAGAAATTTCTTCAAATCTTAACATGATATACTGTCCGTCTGGTATCTGTCTCAGATGTCACATGGCTATTGGAAAAATTTGAGGCACTCTGTGGGGGGGAAATGGAACGCATTTAACGTGCGACCGCCAGGGGTATATGGATTGTTCCTGCATCTTGTTAATCCATGAAAATGGCAGTTAATTATTTTGATGTTACCATAGTGTCAATAAAAAAGAGCAAGCAAAACAACTGCATGGAAATTGATGCTTTAAATAGTCAAATTGTATTCAGTAACTTTATTTCTTTCAGGTTTTGTTGCAATGTTACTGTTCATTGTGTCGTGAGGTTTGTAATGAATTCAAGCTTGGCATCAAGTGTTCAAAATGCTGTAGCCAACACTGCGACTATAAATACGACACAAATAAACTCCGAGATGATGGATGATGTAATGAGTGAGCCAAGCTCTCCAGAGAGCGCCTTTGATGCGTCGGAACTTATTGGAGATGAAGTTACATCGCAGTTACAAGCTGCAGGTACTTTTTGTTGTTACAGTATCAAGATTTAAAGGTGAGATGATACTGAGATTAGGACCTTTATAACCAAGGTACTTAAGTATAGTAAAATAGGCTGGTTAAGGGAACTTATAGATCTGTCATGACAGGGTTTATTCTAGTTTATTTGTTCTTGTAATTTCTCTCCATATTTGAGTGCTGCAAACAAAAACCTAACTTATTGAGTTGGGCCTTCAATTGTATATCTGTTAATTCAGTGATTTTTCTACTTATATAACAGACTCCGAAAAAAGGCCTCTTCCCAATTGAAATTTTCTTTAAAATCATGCAGTTTTCCCAAAAATATGAACTTAAACCAGCGTTTTTACTTCCCAAAACAGCAATTTTAGAGAAAAATTTTCCCAAAATCAAGAGGCTAAGGCCTCTTCCCAATTAAGTGAGAAAAATCACTGAGTTATTTAAATACATGCTATAAAGACCATACATTCTAAAGATTATGCTTGCATGTGGCTATAAACAATGTGTTTTGGTTTATGCTGAATAAGATTTGTATTTGCATCATCATCATCATCATGTCCTTCTCATTTTGTACATATGTGCATCATACATGTACAATGTATGTTATATTTTTGGTATAGGTTTTACCATTTATGATGTTATATTTTTTATTTGGGTTTTGTCTCACCTTGTTTGATATATCAGATACAACTTGATTGGTCTGATTCCACCATACATGTACATGTATATAAAATTTAAATAATGTTGAATCTTATCATAATCAACTCCTTATTGACACTTTGTTAATTATGCTACATTTATCTTTTACAAGTATGATCTGAATTGAAAGAAGGATTAGATATTTATTTATTTCAAGTTATTTGTTACATTATAACAATATAAACATTTCAGGTCCAGTTGGAGTGGCCGCTGCAGCTGCCATCAACACAAGTCGTGGCAAGAAACGCAATCATATGTTTGAAACAAATCCATCAGTTCGTAGAAGACAACAGACCAGGCTATTAAGGTAGTGAATAATAGAAACTTTAACACCTTGTGTAGGGGTGTTGGCAAAGTGGTTACGGTCATTGTCTGTATGCCACTTACCTCTTACCGATGTAGGTTCAAGCTGCGCCAGCGTCTTCAAATTTTCTCATGAGGGAAAGCTATAATTAAGCTTTTTGAATGTTGGTGATTCTACTCAGGTGTCCGTTTGTGTTTGAAATAATGCACAAAAGGGCACCCTAAGTCTTCCTCAACAGTTAAGCTGGAAAGTTGCCATATAATCTATACTGTGTTCGACATAAACCCAACAAACAAAACAAAAAACTCAATGTGGAAGGTTATAATTTCAAAATTAAGTTATACCTAATGCTTCAACAAGTGATCTACAGATGTTAACCCTGAACATGCTTAATATTCTAAATGGACTTGTCCCACATCCATTTTTGGGACTGTCCATTATCGATTTTAGGGATATCAATTTGAATATTTAAAATTTGTCAGCCAACAGTATAGAGCCTGGTCAGACTGCACGGATGTGCAGGCTGGCCTGGCTCTATACTGGTGGCAAAGGCTTAACGCTTTTGGTTCCAGCACTTTAAGGGTTAATACCGTTAATTTATTGATAAGTCTAACATGTTGAAATATAAAGATATTGTATTCAGAATTATTTACTCCTTGCTTCAAATTCTTGGTTCAGTGAGAAAATATCTAATGCTCAAAAATATATAAACAGTTTTACAAAAATTGCTGGTAATGCATTTTAGCAACCCTTCCTACATGCATGCAAGCATGTCATAAACTATTTCCTAGTACTGGAGAAGAGAAGTAAAAGTTAGTACATAATGGTAAGAACTTAGAAAAGAAAAGATGAATATTAAAAAGAGATTTTTTTAATTGTGAGTCAGTTTCATATATATTTCTAAAATATTAAAATGACATTTGCTAGACAGGCAAGAAAGGAGGATGGCCCAAGTAGCCAGTAAAAAGTGTCTAAAGAATCTAACATTTAAAGACAATAAAATAATTTTTTTGTTACATGTATTTTAAATTCTATTTTTAAAGGAAACTGAAAGCTTGTATAGAGGAATATACAACACGTGTTGGTCAGCAGGCTGTGGTTTTATGTTGTACGCCATCCAAAGCCATAAGTCTCAATTCATACAAAGTATTTGGATCCCAGCCTTTGGAAAATGTTGTAAGTTGTACAGATTCTTGAGTTTTGTATTCATATTTTGTTCTGGAATTCATTTCTATATTTCACAGACTTTGATTATATTGCATGATCCCTGTTCCCTGATATTTTTAAGAGATTTTTCTTTGTTTTAGCTCTTAGGTTTAAGTCTGCACAATTTTGTATGTTTTTGAAAAAATATCAGATATCGGAAAAAAATCACTCTTAAAAAGTAAAATTACAGTATTTAAGTTAATTTATATTAAGAACAATTTTGGGGCAAAATAAAAATACTTATTTGTAGTAAAATTAAGAATGGGTTCACTTATCAGAGATGTATAAAGAGAAAAATATACTTTGATTTAGCTAGCTTTACTTAAATTGTCTGATTATTACTAAATATGAACTAAACTTAACAAAATTTGAATGTATGTTGTCAGTCGCCCCAAGGCATTTTTTAAGCTGTTTTAGGAGAGGCTCCTGGCATGAATTAGAAAAATTAAACTCATTTTTTAGTGCAAGAAGTGGAGAAAATTTAAAAAGTTGAAAATAACTACCTTATACACAGCTTTTAAGTATTTATAGGGTATGAACAAATAACCCATCACTAATAATATGTTATGAAACATGTCAAAACTTAGTTTTCTCAAAAAAGATTTTTTTTGGGGGGCACGTCAGACTATAGTAATTTAAGGATCACTAACTGTGTGGGTTCAAACTCTGTCAGGGGCAAGCTATTGTTTCCTTGAACCAGAAACTTTATACTCATTGCTCAGTACTTGTTGGTTCGAGAGTGTCATTATAAGCTTATAGCTTCCTACACAATCAAACTCAAATAAATACTACATAAACTAAAGATATTTAATTTTCAATCAGTGTCATTATTGGATCACAATTTTA
This sequence comes from Ruditapes philippinarum, assembly GCF_026571515.1. Taxonomy (NCBI): domain Eukaryota; kingdom Metazoa; phylum Mollusca; class Bivalvia; order Venerida; family Veneridae; genus Ruditapes; species Ruditapes philippinarum. The sequence continues at coordinate 101,638 of NW_026859211.1, forward strand.
AAGTAGCATGCTCCCAGATACACGCTAATTTTCATGCCAATTTTGAAAATGACTATTTAACAGTAAAATATTGTGGAGTGAATAAAAAAGTAATTTACACGTTGCAAACAGCACTTAATCCACTTCAGATACCAAAAAGAGGAAAAAATATGCAAAAATAGTCCTCACTGTGTTAGTCACGCAGTAGAAATACTGTAAAATAAGTCACTTATTGCACATAACATGTAAATTATTATTGAATCATGAATGGTTTTTACTTTTCTTAAAATCTTAGTACATTTTTCTCAAGTTTGATTTTCTTGAACTATCTTAACTCATCTGGAGGCATGCAGCTTTAAGTAAAAAAAAATCCCATTTTGATTTGTATCCTCTTCTAAATTTGAGAACTCAAAATTTCAGATGAAGAACTGCAAGTCCACAATAATGCAGGATCTAGATGTGGCATTGGCAGTGCATGCTCCACCAAACAGCGATGTTTCGTTAACTTACGAGCTTCCACCACTTGCACTTGATGGTATACCAACACCAGTTGATAAAATGAACCAAGTAAATTTTTTCAAACTTTTCAGATGATTATACTGTACATTTGCTTTTATTTTCTTGCAACAAAGTGATTATATTGTGGTATAAAGTGTAAAATAAATATGTTATTCAATATCAGTAAGACTAAATTTAGATAATGAGATGTACAGCAAAGTCAACATTCAATAATGTTCATTATTTTATTGCTGTTGTTTTTTAGTCCCCTACCGGTTTAACCGGAGGGGACTTTAGGTTTACCCTCCGTCCGTCTGTCTGTCCGTCTGTCAGTCCGTCCGTCCACAAAACTGGATCCCGCGATAACGCAAAAAGTACTGAAAATATTTTTATGAAACTTGATATATGGATAGATGGCAGTATGGAGATTATGCACGTCTTTTTTTTTTCTTCCTATGTTGAAAATTCTGGTTGCTATGGCAACAAATAGTCTGAAAATATGGCAAATTTAACACATAAACTGGATCCAGTGATAACTCAAAAAGTACTGAAAATATATTTTTATGAAACTTGAAATATGGGTAGATGGCAGTCTGGAGATTATGCACATCTTTTTCTTTTCTTCCTATGTTGAAAATTCTGGTTGTTATGGCAACAAATAGCCTGAATTTCTGATTTAAATTTTTCAGCTTTTTCACTATATGTTCTTTATTAGTCCCCTACCGGTTTACCGGAGGGGACTTTAGGTTTACCCTCCGTCCGTCTGTCTGTCTGTCCGTCCGTCAGTCCGTCCGTCCGTCCACAAAACTGGATCCCGCGATAATGCAAAAAGTACTGAAAATATTTTAATGAAACTTGATATATGGATAGATGGCAGTATGGAGATTATGCACGTCTTTTTCTTTTCTTCCTATGTTGAAAATTCTGGTTGCTATGGCAACAAATAGACTGAAAATATGGCAAATTTTACACATAACCTGGATCCCGCGATTACGCAAAAAGTACTGAAAATATTTTTATGAAACATGATATATGGATAGATGGAAGTATGGAGATTATGCACGTCTTTTTCTTTTCTTCCTATGTTGAAAATTCTGGTTGCTATGGCAACAAATAGACTGAAAATATGGCAAATTTTACACATAACCTTGATCCAGTGATAACACAAAAAGTACTGAAAATATGTTTATGAAACTTGACATATGGGTAGATGGCAGTATGGAAATTATGCACATCCTTTTTTATCTTCCTATGTTGAAAATTCTGGTTGCTATGGCAACAAATAGACTGAATTTCAAGATTTCTGATTCTAGTTTTTAAGTTTTTTCACTATAAGTTCTTTATTTCTTAAGGTATTTTCTTCAAACTTTAAATATAAGTTGCTTGTCATCAACCACATCATATGTGACAATGTTTACAACTCTAGCACAAAATTTTTATCAGAATTACCTCCTTGAACTTAAAATTTTCATGAAAAAACATTGTTTTTTTTTTAATAACTTCTTTTTCTGAATGTATCTACTTCAAACTTCATATAAATGTTTCTTATTGTCACTCAACATTTGTGAGTGTTCAATACTTTAGCAAGACTATTTCCAGAATTATGCCCCTTTTGAACTTAGACTTTTTTTTTGAGAAATTGGTAATTTTTACTCCAACTTCTTCAATCATGATAGGATTTTAAAAATGTTATATTTTGATAACAGGGATGTTTAAAAAATAACTTTAGAGTGTCCTTCAGTCCGTCTGTCTGTACATAAAAACTGTTTCCTGTGATCACTTTTAAAGAACTTTTTCAACAAATTTACTTAAAATAGGAACATAAGTGAATGGCAAATGGCCCTTCAGAATGTTGCTTGGGCTCTTACCGGTAGGGGACTTATGGATTGCTTGCAATACTATGATAATTGCTTGTTTCTTAAGGTGTTTACTTCAAACTTTAAATATAAGTTTCTGGTCATCAACCACATCATATGTGACAAGGTTTATAACTCTAGCACAAAAAATATCAGTATTACCTCCCTTGAACTTAGATTTTTTAGGGGAAAAAATGTTGTCTTTTTTAAATAACTTCTTTATTTCCTAATGTATCTACTTCAAACTTCATATATATGTTTCTTATTATCACTCGACATTTTTGAGAAGGTTAAATACTCTAGCAAGACTATTTCCAGAATTATGTCCCCCTTGAACTTAGATTTTTTTCGAGAAACTGGTATTTTCACTTCAACTTCTTCATTCCTTATAGGATTTACTTTAAAACCCCACATCGTAATAATATGACAAGGTTGTATAAACATAATTTCCTTACTAAGCATGGAAACTTAACACATTACTGTGATATAGACAAACTTATTTTATTATGTTTTGTGGTTGATATTTTCAAATACAGACTTCATCCTCAAATTCATTATAAATGGCAATACACAGGAGTGTATGACAATTAAAGAACTTTTTGAGGGACCGGTAGGGGACTACTGTATTGCCCGCAATTCTATCAAATGCTTGTTGCTTAATACTTTGTAAGGATTTAATTCAAAATTGCCTATCATATAGTTTGAAGCATGCCCTTGTTAATCATAATTATGTCAGTTTAAAGGGACTCCACTGAGATTTTTTGACATGATGGGACTGAAATATTTTTTCCACATAAATGTACCATTTGACGTAGGTTTAGACCACTAATCTTTGTGCAAAATTTCAGATAATTTGCGCACTTTGTTTTTCCAGAAAAAATATTCAAATTGTAAAAAAATGACCCAAAATGAAAAGCCTTTAAACACTTTTCACTTAAATCGGGCTAAGAATAGCATAAAAATACGATTTTCAATTTATTTAGAAGTATATTTTTTAACCATTACCTTTCAAATATTTCTGTTTAAAGTGCCCCAGCTCATTTATGTAAGAAATTCAAATGTTATGTTTTTAGGCTTTTAAACCTAAGTGTCCCTTTAAGAGGCACTGCTATTGTTTTCTAGATTTTCTTTACTTGTAATGTCAGTGGTAAATTTGGATTATTAACTTAACTTTATGTTGATGTGCCAGTCAAATGTGCCTACCGGCCCCTTCTAAAACAGGTGACCTTCTTCCCATGGGACTTGGAAAACAGTCAAGTCTTTACCTTTCGACTGAATATGGTAGTTTTGTTTTGGCTCAAAAATAATTTTGGGATATTTACTTGTGGTATGGTGGCATTTAGAGGGGATCTTACTATTTGGCTTACAAAGTGTAATTTTGTGACCCATGTATTTTAGGCCCAATTACGTACTTTCATACCTGAGATGTTGAAATATTCCACTGGGCGTAGTAAACCAGCCTGGGGTAAAAGTGAAAGTCGACCAGTCTGGTGGCCTAATGATGTTCCGTGGGCAAATGTTCGCAGTGATGTACGTACAGAAGAGGAAAAGAAGAGGGTTAGTAAAATGTGTTTGTTTTGTTTCTTACTCAAAGTAACTGTCAAAGTAAATGACTCCAACCCCAAACTTATTTTGGGATCAATAAACAGGGTTACCCACATTGGGCCTATAAGCAACAAAAAAACTGTCTGTAAACTTTTCAAATGTTTGTCATTTTTGTGTTACTAACAAAATAATTAGAATGCAAATGTATAACTGGTCAATAAAAAATTGGTGTGTATGACTTGTAAAAAAAAGTGTAATGATAAAGAATAGCTAAGATTATTTTTAATCTTCTAAAAGAATGATTACATTAATTAAAAACTTATCTGGAGATAGAAATTGATATACAGTTCATATTGATGTATTTTAAATGGTACTTATTATATGTAAACAGGAGGGGGTTGAGGATTTTCAAGTTAAAGGTTTTTATGCGATATTATTCAACTGTTTTTAGGTTTCATGGACAGAAGCATTAAAATCAATTGTAAGGAACTGTTACAAGCATCATGGTCGTGAAGATTTATTGAACATATTCGGGGAGGAAGGAGCCGGTGCAGAAACTCAGCCAGCTTACCTCGGAACAATGGTACAGACTATAAATAATCCTGACGGAACAGTTTCAATCATACAAATAGACACAGGACCAAACAGTGTGGTCACACTACCAGATGGTACACAGGCAACTGTAGTACACTCCATGACAGCTGTAAGCTTTATCATAATACATTTGAGCCGTGTCATGACAAAACCAACATAATGGGTTTGCCACCAGCATGGATCCAGTCCAGCCTGCGCATCCGCGCAATCTGATCAGGATCCATGCTGTTCCCTATCAGTTTCTCTAAATGTGATAGGATTTGTAAGCGAACAGCGTGGATCCTGATCAGACTACGCAGATGCGCAGGCTGGTCTGGATCCATGCTGGTTGCAAACGCACTATGTTGGTTTTGTCATGACGTGGCTCATTTATGATTTAACCATTTGTAAAATGTTACCGTTAAAAACAAATTTTCAATGATTAGTATTATTAGGTCAAGAACTTTGTTGATTTTCTCTCTCTCACAAATACCCTGATACTACACCATTAGTCTCTGACTTCCAAAAAGTAATTTTTTGTGCTTTTATTTGAGGACATTTCTCTGTTTAGTCCAGATATATGGTCCATTGGATATCAACATATTAAGATTAAGAATCTTTGAAGTAAACAGATTACATAAGAACTAAGTCTTCCCCTTTGCTGGAAGCAAGGGTTGTTACCTTTGTAAAGAATAACATTTTATTTGATTTATTGAATGAGTTGTGAGTGACTGTTTTGAAAAAAAAAACACCTAATAAAAGGCTTATCAGTGGATATCTAATTATTACTGTATATGAAACATTTCAGTAACAAAAATTGATTGAAATATGCCTTAAAATTTTGTATGCCCTTATATACAAATACAGATACCTCAAGAAAATATTAACCATGTGAGCCAAGATGTAAGTGGTGGTTTACAGGCTATGGATACAGCATTAACAGCTCAGCAATCACAAGAGGTTCAAGCCAACTCAGCCATAGGCGAACTGCCAGGTGGTGCATCTCTTACCATCAGTGGAGGCCGTTTAATCCTGGCAAATGGGGAAAGTGCCCCGCTGACAACTGATCCAACCAGTATGTTTGTGACTTGAAATGTTTTATTATGTCCCCCTTCGAAAAAGAGGCGGTATATTGTTTTGTTTGTCTGTTTGTCAGTAGACCACATGGCTTTGCACTTGTTATCTTAAAAATTATTTATCACAAACTCTTTATATTTCACATACTGATAGGTCATAACTACTATTGATTTTGGGGTCACTAGGTCAAAAGTGAAGGTGACAGGGGCATTAAATGTCAGAATGGTTTCCGCTCATTATACTAATGATAGCTTCCATTCAGTTTCAGGTCATACATTGGTCATTATTTTTCTTTTTTCATAACTTAACGCTTCCATGTACCCATTTATGGCATGTTTCTATAACAAAATTACCTATAGTATGAGTTAAGAGCTAGAAAGGGGGGTCAAATGTGCCGTTTGACATTTCTTGTTTCTCTTTGGCACCCTGGCATCGGCGTCACAGTCTTTGTGTTTGCATGCAAGTTTGCATTTCCAAAGCTACTTAAGGGATTGGGTTGAAGTTCAAAATTATGGCCAAATTTGAACTTTTAAAAATTCAACATTAACCAAGCTCTTGTGTTACTTTCAATCACTGAGAATAGTCAAGCATGCTGTCCGACTCATAATTGATAGCTCTTGTTTCATAATTAAGATTAAGAAATGCAAAATATTTTATGATTTTCTGTGTTTATCACAATGTTTTAGCATGCAACAAATGAACTTCAGGGATATTTTGGATTTACTGTTTTGGACGCATTCTATGCAATTTATGTAAATTCTAAGGTGTTCCTAACTATGTGTTTAAGGTCGTTGACTTTAAACCACTTGCCCCTTACCGCTGTGGATTCAAATCTTGACAGGGACTTGAGATTCTTTCATGTGAGGAAGCTATCTAGCTAGCTAATGGATTGTCTGTGGTTTTGCTCAGATGCCCGTTTGTGCCTGAAATAATGCGTGGTAGCGTACCTGAGGTCTTCCTCCACCTGCCATCAAAAAAATTAAATTTTAAGCACATAACGCTAAGCTAGCTTACATTATCTATCTATATAAATTGATATTTCAAAGCATCAGCCCAAGCAGCCTTAGATTATATTTATGTAATAATTCATAATCTATAACTTCAAAATAATTGTGAAATTGCATTTCTTATTTCAGCTGGAATGATGTCAATACCTGTCTCAATATATCAAAGTCTTATGGCATCCCAGCAACAGGGAACACTGGATCTAGGGTCCACTGGTCAGGTGGTGTTCACCCAGGCAACTACCACCCAGCAAGTCCAGCAGCCACAGATTATCACACAGCAGCAACTAGAGCAGCTGCAGCAGCAACAAACCCTTCAACAGCATTTAGAGGCTCACCAGGAGATTGTACATGTAGGGGAGCCTCTAGGTGTACAGTTAAATCAACAACATATACAAGGTGCCAGTGGGGATGGATCTGATAGCTTGATATCTACAGGAACTGTTGCATGTAAAACTGAGACTTCATAGTTAACAGACTGTTTGGATATTTAAATATGTATTGTATATTTGTATATAAGAGCCAATGTGTTCAAATTATGAAAATGAAATAGAAAGGGAAAATAACACCCCCTTGTAAAATGTTCTGGTCATATAAATGTATCTATTGAAATGAAAATATATCTCTGAGGGTTTTAGGTGTTTGAAGTAAGGGGATATTGGGATCTTTCTGGGCACAAAATATCTTAAAAAGGATTGGGTTCATTTCTTTCTTGTGGACTAAGTCTTATAAATTATAGGGAAAATTTCCAAATAAGTATTAACTGAATAGTGTAAAGTGGTAAAGTGCACAACATGTTGTGTATTCTTATCTTTGTTTGAACTGGAACCAGGTAAGTGTTACATGGATATATGCTGGAACGACATACACTGATGGATATGAAAATGCATTCGTTTTTTTTTTTCTTTTTTATAAGGAAGGGCATATTTGATTTTTAAGTATTTTGCAAAACTGAAGGACACGGTTCTAATAATGTCTTTAAAAATTGGTAGTCAAGGCCCCTTCTATTGTTTTGAGTTTAAGTTCGAAAATGACATGGTTACCTGCATTCAAAAAAAACAAACCCGCGGGGGGGGGGGGGGGGGGGGGGGGGGGGGGGGGGGGGGGGGGTGTTTTATGAGCCATGATTCAACTGGGGAATTTAAGATCAAAATATGTCCCTCCATACGAGGACTTGTCGGGAAGTCAGTGGAGATTTTCTTCAGTTTAGTAAATCTTTGTGTATTGACCCATTATGCCCTGAATGCAAAAACCCTTTTGCTAAATTGACAGAATCTTTGAAAAATTGGGATTATTTTTCCCATTCTTGAAACTAAGGCTTGTTGAATTTTTTGCTTCATTTGTGGAGGTGGTATCCCGTGATTAAAACTAGGGCCCTAAATCCCCCCATGCATCCCTCTTTTGGTGTCAGGGTCTGGGGGAAAATCGCCCCCAGTCCCTAGAAACATTAATTTAAATAACTTTTTTATTAAAACCTTTAATGTTTGCCTGCAAAAAAAAAGGGTTTTTGGTCATCATCAAATGTTGTTTTCTTTTTTACTTTTTTTCAACAGCCCCAACCCCAAATTGGTAAAAATTTTTTTTCCCAAAAATGGTGGTTTTACACAAGTATAAAAATTATTGAATTCTTTTATAATATGTAGGTTTACTTGAGCTAGCTAAAAAAAATTAAAAATTTTGGAAAATCTTTTGTGGGATCTAGAAAAAACCCCAGAGCTTTGATATTTTTTAAAAAGTTAATGGCTTGTAAAGTCTACTAAAAAAGTCCTTAGTTTTCATAATTAACCGACTTTTAAAAACGGGAAACTTTGACTTACAAAATGGTTTAAATATAAAATTTTGGTAATCTTTTGGGCCTTCGTAAAAAATGTCCATTTTTGGCCCTGTTTAAATTTTTTGGGAGAAAAAAATGATTAAAACCCAAAAACCCAAATAAATTGTCTATAATATTTTTAAGAAAAAAAATTTTGGGGCCTTTTTAAAAAAAGGGAAATGACATAACTTTCCTTCTATAATAGTTAATGTCATAATTTGGGCCTTCTTAATTTTAAAATTTAATTTCCCAAGAGTTAGTCTAAATTTGTCATTTTTAAAGTTATTTTTTTTAAAAAATAATCAGAATCAAGAATTTATTGATTTAATACACTTATATTATGTGAAATATTTATTTGCCCATTATGTGGGATATTGATGTGCATGAATGTGACCCATTAATTGAAATAAACTATTCTATTTCTATTATACAAAGATCGTTGGATCTTGCATAAAAAGTCCATTTAGCTTCTTTGAATTTAGTAAATAGATTAAATTTATTAGAGTTTAAGCATGGGTGAATATTGAATACGCAATAACAGGGTAACATAGTATATGCATTGTCAAAAATTCTTTAAATGTATCGGAGATGTAGATATGTTATTCTATTGTATCTGAATGTGTAAATAAACTTTTGGGATTTATTCATTTCTTTAATTTTTAATTTTCATTGGGCATACGAAATTAAATTGTATGTTCAAAGTTTCAATGACAGGCAATGTATATTATGTACATATTAATTAATGTTCTTTAAAATTACTTCATGAGCATTTTGTGAAAAATGACTTGTTTTCCCATTTGAAAAGCCCTGTTATAAGTTCAAATTGCTCATGAAACTATAAAAAAACTCTTTCCTTTCAAAACTGTTGCAAACCCTTGCACAAATGTTGACTGGACCATATGCCTTTGTAACGGCATACTCAATCTCTGTCGTGTTACCATGGCAACGAGGGGAAGTTTCAAAATTAAAAAATGCACACTATTTTGTCAAAATGCCTGCAATTTCTCCAATGGATTGAGATAGAGCCAAAAGCATTTCATCTTTGGGCTTACACGTTTTACCTTAAGGTCGATGAGGGCTATTTAAGCCTTCCTCACTAGTCCAAAATTTTCGTGGAAGATGAAGGGGGTGCAGAAGAGTCCCTTCACCCCCCCCCCCCCAAGCAGAAAGCTCTTGCACCCCTTTTTTATCTATTTGAATAGGGGATGGCGCCGAAAAACTGATTCACTTTTTTACAAGTGTTTGGGGTCTAAATAGATAACATGTGTATTTTTTCCCCACTATTTGAGGCCTCGAAGGGGTGGTGAAAAGACGTCTATATGAAGTAATGGGTTATTATTTATATTTAAAAAATGATGACACACTTTGTTTTAATTAATCTTTTTGTAAACATTACAAAACATGTTTATTTTTAACATGAACCAGCAGTCTTTATAAAAGGATATATTATCTAAAATTTGCTTTCAAGGGAGATAATGTCACCTGGTGTCATATCTGAAAGACAAACATTAACGCCCTGCGAATAGAATTTAAACTTGCCGCGTTCCAAGGTTTGGGTTGAAAACGGACTTAAAAAAGGTGAGGATTTTCTAAGCTTTTCAGTATAATATTGGCAAAATATTATATTATGTTTTTAAGCACAATGAGTTTACTAGTTAAAGTGAGGAAAAATAGTTTAATAACGAGCATATTTTAATTTTAAGATAAGTTAAATATGAGATAAAAATGAAAACAACTTGAATAATATTAATCGGATCACGTGACTTCTCTTTGTTTTCGTAAAACACAAAAAATAAAACCGCTTAAACCTTGCTTAAAATGGTTTATTTAATTAATACTAAATAAACGTTTACAATAAAAGTTCAATGAAATATCCAAGATGAAAAAGCTATTATGTTAAACTTGATAATGAATTGTACACTAGTTGATAAATACAATGTATGTGACATGTTTAGGCTTGCAAAGATCGAAATTGAGAAATGCATATTTAGATATTGGATTACGCAGGAACAAACAGAAGATACGATGTATATTAATGTTAGTCATAAAGGTTTATGCATATTTATTTCCCAGGAATATATATAATAATATATATTAATCATTATTTCATATTGTTTCAGAAGTTTGATATGTCGTTGGCGGAAAATTGATTAGTTTTTATTTTCATTTAAGAAAATGGAGGTATCTGGAAAGGTAACTGCGGACATCAAAGACGAACTTTAACCTCTACTGTATTACGTGTGATACAGATGGATTAAAGGAGCCAGCTTACGGATTTTGTCAAGACTGCAAGAACATCTTTGCAAAAGTTGCTTTCAACATCACAGAAGGTCAAAAGCTATCTAGAAACCACGTACTGCTTGATAAAGACGCTATGCCAACACAACAAATGGCCGTTGACGACGTAAATGCAGAAGTAATTACGGACAACTGTACCAACCATAGGGATAAACCACTGGAGTTTCTATTGTAACCATCACAAAACTGTAGCATGTTATGTCTGTGTTACGCTTGAACACAAAACAATGTAAAGTTGATTATATTCCTGATTGTTTCAGGTAACGTTATCTGGCGAGTGGATAGATTTGAACAAAAAGATTGAAAGATTTAGTCAAGAAATGTGAATATAACATTATGAAGGCTTCAAGCTGCTACAAAGCAACTAGAAACAAAGTCGTGAAAAAAGTTGTTGAAGACATACGGCTCTTTAGAAAGGAAATAAACAATCGTTTAGATCAGATGGAATCGATAATGATAACAGAAGCTGAAGCTGTTGTTAACACAGCAACCTTCAAACTCGAGAATATCAAGGTTGCCTTGCGAAAAAAATGAGCCGAAGAATTGAAATGTTCACAAGTTATTTCTTAATGCTTTGAAGGAAGCAAACAAAATAATAAGCTTTTCATTGAATTGAAAAATGTCAGACCTCGTTTGATGACTCTGGAAAGTGAGGAAATACAGACTGTTTAAAGAGAACATGACAATATGACGACATTCAATTTGATCGGAACGAAAAGCTACTTTGATCAACTGAAAAGTGAGATATAAACTTTGGAACAATTTCAACAATACAGAAAATCATCAACAGATATTGAAATATGTGTCGAAGTATGAAAGATCGCACAACGTGGATTTTTCCTTCTGATAAATCGCAAAGTGATGTTGATGGGGTGGTAATGGTTCTGCACACAAATGGTCATCGCTGATTACGGTAAAAAAAGATTAAAACGATAGATGTAAACACAGGATCGTTGTTGTCAGAGAAGACGCTGTCCTTCACCACCACGCGATGTTATAAAACTTCCGCAAAATAAACTTGCTGTTGCAGTACTAGTGAAAAATGTATCCAGATAATGTCTTATACTGATACAAAGTTTTATTCTTTAGATCACCGTATAGATGTCGGTGAAAGGTGTTATTGTGTAGGCTTATTGTCAGGACAAGCTTGTAGTGGGCTGTAATTATGATCCAAGGAAAGTTGGTTATTCTGGGTTTAGACGGACATAAGATACAGATGTTTTGATACTCCTGGATTGTCTGATGGACCTGAAAAGATTGTTATCAGCAGTGATGAGAAGTTCATGTATGTATCTGTACTACTCCGTCGTTAAAAGTCATGGGAAAGTGCATGAAGATAGACTGGCAAGGTAATGTTGTAAACGAGTTTGAGTATCAAGGATATAAAAGGTCCTAAAGGAATACAGGGGCTCGAAGATGGTACGTTGTTAGTCTGCTACAACGGCAGTCACGAAATTGGTCAGATTGTCAAGCGGCCTTTAGGAAATGTGAGATTACAGGATTAGAGAAAATAAACCTTCGTTATCCACAGGCTGTAACATACAGTGAAAGAAATCACAAATTATATGTTAGTTGTTCTTCTGAGCAGTGGCCTGGTTCAAATGATGAAATAAAAGTATTCAATGTAAGATAGATTATTGGTATGTTTTGAATGTGAATATTTGCTGCAATGTGACACATTGTATGTGATCATTGAAAAGTCGACACATAAAATTATTATAACACATTCAATAAAAAAAATTCTTAAAATCAAATTTGATATACTATGGATATTTAGAAAAATATTGTATAGAAAATGTGTACTGAAAGTAGATATTATTTTTGTAAAATTCAAATTTGTTATAAATGGTGATCATCATTTATGTACCATGTAAAAGAACAACCTTTCAATTACATATTTACATCTCCAATACGTATCCTCAATTTTGAATCTAATTGATAATTTTCTGCTTTGAAGAACATGTTAAACCCAATGTTTCTTTTTAGGTATGTAAATAAAAAAATAATGTAATTTGACTTATCCTTAAATATAATAAGCAAATGTTTGCATACCTCTTTCCAATTCCATGACAAGAAAAAGAATATTTCAATACACGTAGGAAGACAAGATTTGTAATACATGTAGTTACATCATGATTTGTGTTGACTTCATCAGTGATTTTGAAAAGAATTTTACTATTGACATGTCACATAACTTGAGCTGAAAATAAAAGTTCATTTGTTGACAATAGATATATACTATGTTGCAGAATCGTTACATTATTACATTAAAAATATTGAATTTCATACTGATTGAGAAAAGAAAAACTTTTAAACAATACATATTTAACCTAATTATTTGTGTATTGTGGTTGTAAATGACAAGCTATGTAGTGTTGTTTTTACAAATAATAACTGTATATAAAACTCATGTTTGTATGATGTATGATGTTACTAAGATGAATATATTTGATTGATTTGATACGATTTGATTGGAATTACGTTTACATCCCTGAATAATCATTTGTTTATTTGATTTAATTGTGTGGTTTACAAAGTCAAATAATACATGAACAGGTCATTAAAACATAGATAATAAATAATAAATTGAAATAGAGTTTTTACAAGATTTTATTATTTAACGATGAAAATTAATTCATTATAGATTCAGTTTAGGGAGTGTTTGGGCAAACACTAATGAATGGTGTGCATTAAATCCTCTTCAAAAAAACGGTTCATGGAATGGATTAATAACACATTTATACAAGCAATTCTTCAAGTCCATCATCTTTGATTTTTGCATTATCGGGCATGATGCAGCGATTTGTTTCAGATGTTTTTAAACTGTTATGTACGCCAATAACATGGTTTTTTATGTAATTTCATCTCGCCAGATGATATAATAATAATTTAAAGGTACATAAATATACATCTATTTATTTCAATGACAAGACACATAATAAGAAGTATTGCTAACTAGAAATTGCAAAATTTGTTCCTGCTCTTTTTAAATTTGCTTCAATCCACTAACAAAAAAATTTAAAAACTTTAGCAGCAACAACATTATCATCATCATCAACATTATTATAATGTATAGTATATGTACTTCCTATAATAAGCGCATATTAAAACATTCCCGGCTGCAGATGTTTTTTAAACTCAATACATATGTATTTTAACATTTTAGGTTAAATGAAGTGATTCCGCTTTGTCAGCCATGTTTTATTTTCACTAAGTGGGTCCAAAGTGAAAGTAGGCTAAAAATTCACATAACAACAAAGTTCACAATTTAAAATGATGAACGATACACTTCCAGGTCTATGTTTTAATGACTATTATAAACAAAAACAAAAATGATAACAATAAGAATATTTAACCTTGAATGTGCTACATTCTGAAGACTGAGTACAATCTATTACAAAGTTTTATGCACATCAACTTTGCCGTTTTGTGCGCTCGTTAGATATTCCTTTTTCTCTCTTCTTTACCGATACTTTGACTATATACATGTTTTTTTGTTGGGTTTTTTTGACGTCAGGGATGCTTCTGTTTAATTTGAAATGTTGTTCCATGGTATCTTTTTTAATTAAGGGCTTGATAGCTTAAACAAGACTGATATAATTGATATGTGGATTAGTTTTTTATACATGATGGATGTTTCATTTTGTTTCACCCCTTTCATATTTACCTAATCCAGTGTTAAGGGGCGTAGACAGTCATCACCGCCTAAGAACAGACTGATCCGGCAGCATTTTAAATCGTGCTGTTTAAAGAATTCTTTAAGAATTTCTATTTTCTATTGAATTTCTCGTGTCATTAGTGATTAACGTTTAAAGATCTCTATTTATTTTTGTTATTTCACACACTTTTTCTTTTTTAATTAACATAATCCGTAAAATTTAAATAAATCGAAAAAAAATAATGATGCGATAATATTAATCTATTAAAAAAAAAAATTTTTAAAGTGTATTGTCAACATATAATTGATTTGCATGATTAAAACCATTTAACTAATTATGTAATAATTTGAAATATTAAACCCATATAACATTAAAAGTAAAGGGAATTATCTGTTTACTAATTTATGCAAACATTGTTGTTTGCACGTGCATTAGCTGGTCAAACGGTTTTCGTAATCGGCGTTTCTCATGAAAAATACGAAGAATTTTTTTCGTTTTTATATGTAAACATTTTGAAGGCAAGTAAGCATTTGAACCATTTAAAATTCCATTACTTTTTGGAATAACAAGGAAAACTTCTACACAGAAGAAAGGTACTTTAATCTCTTTTTTAATTTCTCTTTTTCTTTTTTGAAATGTCCATCTAATACTCTAAAATTTATTTGTTCTATACTCCATAAAATGTATATCTAATTGCCTTTGTTTTATTTCAATATCTGTCTACACTGGTCTATAGAGTATGTGTTGCTTTGTTTATAAATTATGATATTAAAATTACAGATCTTTGTGTCTAAATGCTTTTAATCAGCGAACACTTCGGGTTAAAATTTTTTTAATGTGTTTGTAAAAATACGTTTCTTATTGTCTTTCGGGATAATGAAATAAAAAGTATGTTTATTTTTGAAAGGGTATTTTCCGTCGATCAGCTGCTCAGAAAGATTTGGGAAGTTTACAGGAAGATGTCATTATCACCCATTCAGAAAGCAAAACTTGAATACTACTTCAACTTCTTTGGTCAGTGTGACTCTTTGCTTCTACTTATACGACTCATATTATTTTGCAAATATTGTAATGAAATAGTAGCAACTCATTAGCGATTCTTACTATATGTATGCATGTCGTGACGCCAAATTCCCAAATAATTGTATCATGTCGTGATCGACCAAATTCCAAAATATTGTATCATGTCGTGTAAACCTAGAGCAAATACCAAATAAGGAAGCATGTTGTGACCAATAACCAATTCGAAATAAAGTTTGGATGTCACGTTCGTAACCAATTCCAACTATAGTATCATGTCGTGACGACCAATTCCAAATATTGTATCATGTCGTGAACATGTCGTGACGACCAATAACCAGTTCAAAATATAGTATTTGGTTGTGACGATCATAACCAATTGCAACAATAGTATAACGTCGTGACGACTCATAACCATTTGCAACTGTCATATTGTGTCTTGACAGTCAAAAACCAATGACAACTACAGTAGCATCATGTCCGTTGTAAGCTCAAAACCAATGAAACTACAAAAGCCATCAATGTCTTGTAAGTCCAAAACCAAGACAACTACAGTAGCATCGTCGGTCTTTGTAAGTCCAAAACCGATTAACAAACTACAGTAGCATCGTGGTCTTGTATAGTCACCAATGACAACTATGAAATCGGTCCAAAACCATGACAACTACAAAAACATCATGTCGTGAGGTCAAGGAACCACTCTGTCAATTACAAATGCATGCGATGTCCGTAACGACCATATCAGAGAGAGTCCATAGGGAACTTGAACATGGAATGATGTGATTTGTTTCAATGTCCACCTAATGACTCAGTTTTTTTTGGTCACAATTATTTTATTTAACAAATTTTACAGGACTCTTAATTGCTCTCGAAACCAAGAATTAATCTTATCCTATTTTAATATAAATACGTTTCAAGTCGTTATTTAGAGTTTAGGCAACTGATCTAAAGTTTAGTTTTGAACGCATTAAATTTTGAACTTTGCGACTTAATACATGAAAAATTGTTATTTTTCCCTGAGAAATTTCAAAAATGTTAGATTGCGGATGGGCAATGGACAACTGGGAACTAAGTGACCTTGAAGATTTATAAAGGTAAGTTTACTTTTTAAAAAAACAGACAACAAACAAAAAAAATGAGCCCTGTATTTTGTGGCAATTCCTCGTACTTAGTATTTGATAAGTCTAACAAAAAGTATGGCTCGACTCTCCGGTGGCTTATTTCCGAAGATCAGTCCAATTAGTCATATTATTTATTTATTCATAGTCCGTGGATGTATTAAACCAGGAAACTGTTAAGACCAATAACTGTAAAAAAATATATATATTCCCGCGTAATGAGTTAATGTGGAAACGTATTTAAAATAACATTAAATTTAATTGACATAAAAGATCGGACTTATAATCAATCAAAATATGGTTGATACATTACATTGGAACGCAAAACCAAAATGACTATCGTCTTCTCCTTTCTTGGCTTATTTCAATCGCAATATTGACATGTAATTCTTTTTTCATATACTGTCATCATTGATCCACCTAACTGTTTACACCATGAAAGTTTCAAGAAGCTTCACTGGTTGGGTCCGGAATCCTCTCCCCTCAAGCTCGAGAAATGTTATGAAGAACACGAGTGTTTCTTCTCAACCTCTAATCGAGAAAAATGGACAAAGCTAAAAATGGTACTTTAATCTTTCTATTTATAAACCAGCTTTGATTTAGTTTCTTTAAAGAAAATGATATGATAGCTGTAACATTAGCGTTTGCTGCTATCCGCCGTCACTCAATATGGAGAACATCGGATACGTAATCCAGAGGTTCCTGATTCGATCCTCGACACATTCCTCGGGATAGTTGAAATTTTTGTAATTGATAATTTCGAACATCGATTCTAATGATCATTTGCCTCTCGTTAGGGACACTTGATATTGAAATTGGTAATTCCTGGTTATTTATCAAAGAAAGTTAGTTAACCGCTTGACCGCCTGGCCGGACATGTATTGAAATCGGCGTTTAACGTAGCCTCATTTTGATACAGATATCAGTTTAACAAAGAATACATAGTAAATTTATTAGACATGAGAATTAGTTTTAAGAAAGAGTTAACAGTATGTTGTAATTTGTTTTTGACGCTATATGTTTAAAGCTATTATCTATTTTATTTAACAATTTTAACCAGAAAAAAATATAAGTTTTAGACAGTGGTTTTAGAAATGTGGGAAATCGCCTTCTGATTCCAGGCTTGCAATGTCGATAGATATCTTTCCAGTCTGGCCTGTACCGGTTCTTCTCTCAAGATCTCTATTCCGGATTATTGACAAGAACCGTAAGATATCAAAACTGCTTAATGTGAATTGACCTCGCATGTTTTACTTTAAAATGTTCGTTTAGTAGTGACATATATCAAAAAACCTTAAAATTAAACAAGTGCTCTTTGTCTTTAGGAATTTCTGTGTTTTCGTTGAAAGTAAATAATGTACAAATTGAAATAGTTTAATGATTATTACATATCCATTTACTATGTAATACTACTTGCAAGTATAGTACAATTATTTTTTAGCCTATATCGTTAATGTTTCTATTTAGATGACGCATTAGATATCGGAGAAATGAAACTTAGCAGTATTTCTTCTATGTGAAGTTTGTGGGAATTACTACGAGGAAATATACGTTGAAATCAACTGGGCTTCTATGCATGGAGCAGATGACTGACGCTTATCTAATTCTTTATAATAAATCTCGCATGACATTATTTATTGATAAATTATTATGCATAAAGAGAAAGAGCACCTGATTATTTATATGATAAATCCTCTCTCAGACTCATGGTTACATATGTGATTTTATCTCGTCATGACTTTTAAGATAAAATGACATCCTACTAGTGAGACTTTAAGTCATTGGAGATCTTATCTATTGGTAGGGGAATTTTCGTATCTATTTGTCTGCATTGAGAGAGATATAAAGTTTATCAACGGATTATTATTTGAGTAAATAATTGCACGCTAGTTACTCATTATGTTATTTCAATGTGTTGTGGCTCACACGTTAAAATATGAAATTAGGCGATAATGAGTTGAACATGGAAAATTCATTGAGGTTGTTAACTTACAAAAATTAATCAATGAATATGAGGGTATTTTCAGAGAGGGGGAAGTTTATATATATGGCCCTGTATCAGTCTTGACAAGTTACAAATAATGTGCAATACTAGATTTGCATCAATGATTGTTCGTATGACTTGGAAAGACGCGTGTGCCCAATGGACCAAGGTCCGTTTTATTCTGTGGGAGTGTCATGTGATGCGTGATCCACGCTTATAATGCACGGCAACAAAGAACGCCGAGTTTCAACCTGATACATGGACCTGGAGAAGACATATTAGGTATTCAATGTGTACATACTTATAAACTGAAAAGAATAATGATTTCCTATCATCATTCATCAAAGTTATCATTTGTTCGTTTACTTAAAAAAAATGTTATCGCTTACCATATAATAACTATATAAAACATCCTGATATTACAGCTGTTCTTATTTCGAGGAAGAATCAATTATGGAAGTTTTTTAGCAATTAGGATAATAGATTATGAACAATACTTTCTCATATTCAATCGGTACACTATTTCATAGAATATAACATGATTTTTACAAACAATATAAATTCAATTACAACTATGCACTTTATTCATGGAAAAAAAATCAGCTATTTTTTATTTCATTTTAGATCCAATACTTGGTCTGAAACGTTTACAGTTAGCACAGAATTCTCCGTCCACGCCAAACTCCATCGTAAAAGTGAAATTCTTCAGAGCTGCTTGATCTGTCACCTATTACGTAAAGAGACAGACTGTGAAATATTATCACTTAACAATATCTGAAACATTTATTGGTAGCAGCTATGTGCGTGTAAATGTTCTTGTTCCTATTTATACTTAAATTAAAGTCAGCATTCCTTGAGTCTTCTAGTATCTTATTTATACAAGAGAAAAACTGGAGATCTCAAGTTTTTGCAAATCCTCAACAAAAATCCCCTCGTCGAGTCAGTTTCAATGCTCGTTATTGTGTTCAGTCGACTACGATAATATCACACCTTATTATATAGCTTCTCAGGTATCTAGCTCTGACAAACTAATCAAATAGCGGTTATAGTTCAAATTGTTGTTGTTGTCCAAACATGAACTGAATTGTTCTGTTTTAATAACCAAATATTCATAAGTTCTATGTAAATTCCAAAATTAAAACTGAGTCCCTTTTAAATTCCAAATATGACTAACAGCAACCACGGATTTATATTACAACTTGCAATTGAGATCCGTGCAGGAACTTGGCCCCCCTCCCCCCTGTTAATTCCCAAATTGACTAACAGGAACTGAGTCCCCTGTAAGTTACCAAATACTCGTTTGTATTATGTAAATTACCAAATTGTCAAACAGTCATAGAGATAAATGACCATGATTTTTGTATAATCAAATATAAAAAAATCATAATGGCATAAATGAATATTAGATATTATGGTCTCTTAAGCGGAATTTTCTATATTTATCCATTTATCCACATTTATTGTCAAGGTCACTATTACCTTAAAACTGAAAACAGTTTCCAGAACATAACTTAAGTTCCATTTTGGCCCACAATATTCAATCTTCTTAGGATATTATCCATATTGAGTAAAATACCCCTATTGATTTTGAGGTCAAAAGGTCAAAGGTCAAGGTCATTATTACCTTAAAACTGAAAACAGTTTCCAGAGCATAATTTAAGTTCCATTCGGCTCACAATATTCAAACTTAATAGGATAATTGTCCATATTGGATAGAAGACCCCTATTGATTTTGGTGTCATGAGGTCAAAGTTCAGGATCACAATGATCTTAACACTGAAAATTGTGGTTTCTTGAGAATAACTTAAGTTCCATTTGGCCCACAGTGTTCAAACTTCATAGGATGATTGTCTATATTGAGTAGAAGACCCCTATTAATTTATGGGTCACAAGGTCAAGATAATTATTACTTTTGAACTGAAAATGGTGTTTGCTCAATAACTTAAGTATTAATCCACCTACAGCTGTAAAATTGTATAGGATGAACAGACATGTCCAATACATGACCCCTATTGATTTAAGGCTCATAGGATCAAAGGTCAGGGTCACAATGCCCTTAACACTGAAAATTGTGCTTTCCGGAGCATAACACACGTTACATTTGGCTTACAGTGTTCAAACTTCAAAGGATGATTGCCTATATTGAATAGACGATTCATATCTATATTAGGGTTACAAGGTCAAAGGTCAATATCAAATGACCTTATTGTTAAAAGTTTTACAACCGTCAACTTTCATAGGATGATCACCTATATTGAGTACATTAATAATATGCCCTAAAATATTTACTTATGTTATATCCCTGGCATCATTCTGTCCATCCGTCGTAGTAAAATTATTAAATTCTCATGTTTTACAAATGCTTCATCCTTTGTAAAAAATCACTTTCGGGCATCTAATGCTCCGCCTAGCGGTGCTCTTGTTTATATTTGGTGTACCTGAGACATTTTCCAATCTCTTTCTGTCATATTACACTTAATTGTTCTGATAAGACGTAATTGATGCCATTTTACGAGGTGACGCCGAATTCGTGAATGACGCACTGAGGCAACGCTGGTTATCTCATTAAAAGTAAAAAATTGTAATGCTGGTTAAAATATAATGTAGCAGCCGTATGCACTTATTCATTTCTTTAAATTTGATTTAGAATCAAATATTTGAGTTCATTTCATTACTGTGTTATTAGTTTGGGGAATAGCATTGCACAGATTCGGCGTTTTTTATGTTATTTGCACATTCCTGCGATACTGGAATATATATACATGTCAAATATAAGAAAACAAAGCACAGAAGGCACTGAATTTGTTTAGGTCTCAGAATGCCAGAAAGGTGAAAGTTGTGAGACAATTTGTTTCCATTGTTACAACTGAAGTAAAGTGACTATAAGGCCAATTGCAACACTGACATTCATTTCAATGTTTATTTGGCTTAAACAGTTTATATATATAAAACAAAGTTGCCTTAAATGGGATTTGAACTCCAGACTTCTCGCTTCCTAACCGAGCGTGACGGTGAAATCTTAAGATAACAGCCTGAAGAAAACCACATAATTCTAAATTAGGGTTTGTAACCCTTATTAATTTCACGGTAAACCTGTTGTTTAACATTGATTTAAATAATCATGGAGCTTAATATAAGCATGTTTATCTGTAAAGAATAATAGTAATAGTAATAATATTAAAAATATTCGACCAATTGGGAACTATTTGTTTTCTTCCCCAAGAATAAATGCGCCTGTAATGTATCGCCTTAGTGTACTTATTAGGGAAGTAACCGCTTCGAGGAGTTTGGACTACTTTCGGTATTTGCAAATAAGCACATCAGGGTATGTAATTTCGCTACCATTATCTGTTTGGTATGACGACAAAAACAAATTAAAATGGGTATTGCAAAATAACATGTGTTCATTATGAACATTAATAAACGATTATTGATTAAGGAACGCAAAAAACATTTGTCACACCTTTAATTTAAAGAGCCAATTATATTAGGATTGTTGAAGAAATATTTAATTGACGCCGATATATTCCTTTTCTTTTCAGACAATATCTCTACAATTTAATTTGAGCCAATTTAGAAGATTTAAATACACCAGCATACACAGCTTAAACAGTCCTGACGAGTCTACTAATTTTTTGTAACTTTGTCTTTGTTAACAATGAGTTTTGTAATTTTAATAAAATATGTTCGTTTTCATGTGTTAAACAGAAGCTGTATTTAGTATAATTTTCCAGGTTATATTATTAACAAATGTTAACTAATACACAATGTGTTTTGTAATTTTGGTAATAAGATATGCTCGTTTTCATGTGTTTTTTTATTCAGTTAAAGCTGTATTTAGTATAATTTTCCAGGATGTATATTATAAACAAATGTTAACTAATTTACAATGTGTTTTGTAAGTTTAAAAAGTATGTTTGATTTAATGTGTTTTATTCAATAAAATAAATCCAGGTTTTATCACTAACAAATCACTGTGTTATGTAATTTTGGTAATAAAATATGTTTGTTTTTATTCAATAAAAGCCGTTTTTAGTATAATTTTCAGCATTAATTTATGTAATTTACCAATGAAATATAAAATGGAAAGAAGGTTTCATAGACAGTTTTAATGTAGATGTGAAAAAATTTGTATTTTCAACATGTGGCGAATCGTTAATAACTGTGGCGAATCGTTATTATTCTGTGACGAATCGTTATGTGACGAATCGTTAATGTGGCGAATCGTTTCATTACTATCTCACTGTGTCATATCTGAAGACAAACATTACGCCCCCTGCGAACTAGAATTTAAACTTCAGCCTTCCAAAGTTCGGGTTGAGACGGACTGTTAGAAAGGTGAGCATTTTTTCTACAACTTTTCTTTATAATATAGCAAGATGTACATGGTTAAGCACGATGAGTTTATTAGGAAATAAATTACAAATCTTTGGATGTTTCTTCTTTCATGTTTTCATCATTAACTGTTGAATTCTGCATAAATCGGTGATAAGGGGCGTAGACAATAGTTTGCATAAATTAGTTAATCACTGCACGATATTCACTTCTTTTTGTAAGTTGATTAACATTTAATATGCCCTATCCGTTATTTTAGTGTCGGACTTTTTAAGCTATATTCTGTTATTTATCTGTATTTGTTTTTTTTTTTAAATTCACACAAATTGTTTTCAAGTTTAGATAATTAAATCTGTAATAGCATCATGATGGACTATTTTAATATGTTTTTAACATTATGCCTCAGAAATCAATATTTTAATTCTTAAGAAAAGCTGAACATGTATTCAATACATTGTAATTAAATTATTGAAAATGTCAAAAATCTGAAAAAAGAATTAGTAACCGTCCGTACGATAAATAAATCTGCATAACTATATATCAACCGTTACGCTCTTTTCTACAGCTTTTCTTAATAATATAGCAAAATGTACATGGTCAAGCACGATGAGTTTATTAGTGAGGATAAATAGTTATACGAGCATATAATTTATAATAAAAAGATGTGATATAGTGAAACAACTGAACAATATAAATCAGATCACGTGACTGTTATATAAAAAACAGGTAAACTTTACGTGAAAAACATTTTAATTAATACTAAACTAACGTTTACAATGAAAGTTCAATGAAATATCCAGGATAAAAAGCTATAATGTTTATAATTATTAATTGGACACTAACTGATTAATATGTGACGTGTTTAGGCTTGAGAGAAATGCATATTGAGATATTGGATTACACAGGAACAAACAGTAGATACGGTGTATTTAATGTTAGTCATAAAGGTTTAAACAATTTATATTTCCCAGGAATATATATAATAATATATATTTATATTTATTTCATATTGTTTAGAACCTTGATATGTCGTTGGCTGAAAATTGATTATTAATTTTTTTTCATTTAAGAAAATGGAGGTCTCGGGAAAGGTAACTTCGACATCAAAGACGAACTTTAACCTCTACTGTATTACGTGTGATACAGATGGATTAAAGGAGCCAGCTTACGGATTTTGTCAAGACTGCCAAGAACATCTTTGCAAAAGTTGTTTTCAACATCATAGAAGGTCAAGGCTATCTAGAAACCACGTACTGCTTGATAAAGACGCTATGCCAACACAACAAACGACCGTTGACGACGTAAATGCAGACGTCATTACGGACAACTGTACCAACCATAAAGATAAACCACTGGAGTTCTATTGTAACAATCACGACACTGTGGCATGTTATGTCTGTGTTACACTTGAACACAAACAATGTAAAGTTGACTATATTCCTGATGTTTCAGGTAACGTATCTGGCGAGTTGATAGATTTGAACAAAAAGATGAAAGATTTAGTCAAGAAATGTGAAAATAACATTATGAAGGCTTCAGCTGCTAAAAAGCAACTAGAACAAAAAGGTGTGAAAGTTGTTGAAGACATACGGCTCTTGAGAAAGGAAATAAACGACCGGTTAGATGAGATGGAATCTATGATGATAAAAGAAGCTGAAGCTGTTGTTAACACAGCAAACTACAAACTCGAGAATGTCAATTTTGCTTGCACAAAAATAAACGAGGAAGTGAAACTTTCACAGTCAATTCTTAATGCCCTGACGGAAGAAAAAAAGCAGAATCAGCTTTTTATTTTAATGAAGAACGTCACACCACGTATGATGACACTGGAAAGTGAAGAAATGCAGATTGTCAAAGATAATATGACATATGACGACATTCAATTTGACCGAAACGAAAAGCTACTTGATCAGCTGAAAAATGAGAAAAACTTTGGAAAAATTTCAACATACCGAAAACCATCAGAAGATACTGAAATATGTGCGAATTATGAAAGATCGCACAACGTGACTTTTCCTTCTGATGAAAAAAGAAGCAATATCAGTGGGATGGTAATGGTTTCTGCCACACAAATGGTCATCGCTGATTCCGGTAATAAAAAAATTAAAACGATAGATGTTATCACAGGATCGTTGTTGTCAGAGAAGATGTTGTTTTCAGCACCATACGATGTTATAAAAATCCCACAAAATAAGCTTGCTGTTGCATTATATCCTGAAAAATGTATCCAGATAATGTCTTATACTGATACAAGTTTATCTTTAGATCGTCGAATTAGTGTCGGTGAAAATGGTTTATGTGTAGCTTATTGTCAAGACAAGCTAGTAGTGGGCTGTAATAAGAATCAAGGGAAGCTGGTTATTCTGGATTTAGATGGAAATATGATGCAAGTGTTTGATGCTCCTGGATTGTTTTGTGGACCTGAAAAGATTGTTATCAGCAGTGATGAGAAGTTCATGTATGTGTCTGATTTCTTCCCTTTCAAAGATAGCAAGTGTATAAAGATAGACTGGCAAGGTAATGTTGTACAAAGATTCAAGGATCAAGGATATAGAGGTCCTCAAGGAATACAGGAGTTGTCAGATGGTACGTTGTTAGTTTGCTTCAATGGCAGTGAAAAAATTGTTAGACTGTCGAGCAGCTTCAAGATATGTGAGATTACCGGATTAGAGAAAATAAACCTTTGTTCTCCACAGGCTGTAACATACAGTAAAAGGAATAACAAACTATATGTTAGTTGTTCTTCAACGCACGGACTTTATTCAAATGATACAATAAAAGTATTTAATGTGGGATGGATTGATAGTAGGTTTTGAATGTGAATATATCCTGCAAGATGATACATTGAATGACAGATTAAATCAATATTGGGAGTATACTAAATTCAAAAACACATCTTCTATTCAAAGTTAAAAAAAACTCTAGAAAATGTATGATGAATGTAGATTATCAGTTTTAAATCCGAATAATTATTAAATAAAGATCATCATTTATATACTATGTTGAAGAGCAACCTATTAATTTGACTATTCAATTACTTATTTACTTGTCCAGTGAATATCTCCGTTTGTCTTTAATTTATAAGTCTGCTATGAAGAAATCTTAACTCTGTATTCCTTGCTGTTGTTTGTTTGTGTGTGTAAATAAAAATATTCTTATGTTGAAGTATACTTTATTATACTAAACAAATGTGGTTACTCTCTTTTAATTCCATGATAGAAAGGGAATAAGAATATTTCAATACATGATGGGCAGACAAATGTTTCATTTGTAATAATTACTAAGTGATTTTTGTGGACTACATCAGTGATTTTGAAAATAATTTTACTATTTGCATTTCACATTGATTTATTTCAGCTGAATATGAAAAAAATGTTGACTATATATATTTATTAATATGTTACAGACTCTTAACATTTAAAATGCTATATTTCATAGTGATAAAAATAATGATAAACAAAAGAAGGTTATCTTAATATTTGTGAGAGTAATTGGCATACTGTGAAGTGATTTTTGCAAATAATTTATGTATATAATAAACCCCATGTTTGTATGATGAGATGAATAAATTTGATTGATTTGATACGATTTGATTGGAATTACGTTTACATCCCTGGTTAATCATTTGTTTATTTAATTAAATTGTTTGGCTTATAACATCAGTGATACATAAACACTGAAATAAAATCAAATTTTAATAAATGATAATTAAATACTGTTTTAAAACGATTAACAATTTATCATTTGGAATAACAAAATGGGAAGTAGATAATTTATTTAAGATATCAGACACGATTTATTTCGCGTCTAATTACGTTCTCTAATCTAATTAAATATTATGGTTTAAATGTCAAGGATTTACTGATAAATTGTTAATACATATAACTGGGTCTTTACAAATATCTAAACAAATGAAATGATAAAGTCAAAGTCATATGATTGGACGACTATATTTTTATATTTTATAAAGTGAAATACCAATCTAATCTACATCATTCTATCACAAAATTAAGCAGCCGGACGGACACGTTGAAGAATCCTCACAAAAATGTACCGGTTGAAGAATTTTAAATTTCATTGCATAGATAAGACTTTCCACTATAAAACGTTTGTAACGGAACAACTACGAGTATAAATCCAAGAGACGAGTGAGGCATGAGCAAAATAACAAAATGTAGACATAACTGGGCTCTTTGACAATATCCTGTGTTGCTGGTTTTTTTGTTGGGGGATGGATTTTCATTGAATTTCGCATTTCCTTATTGATATTTGTTTTTATTATTTTCACGATAAAATTGAATTGATGATAGATTCAGTGAGGGAATGTTTGTGAAAACAGTTATTGATAATATGTGTTGAACTCTTCTATTCAAAATTACAGTTCACGGTTCATCGTTATCAACAACAACAACAACAACAACAACAACAATAACAACAAAAACATCACCATTATTATTCCAAATTATATATATCACCAGTAAATGTGATTAGTATTAATAAGCATTATTATTTTAATTTTCATTTCAATTTATTATAAAACAGACAAGGGAAGGCCGAAGGGGAGGAACTTTGGATGTTATCATATGAGGAACCTATCCATTAAGCTTTTGGAACGCGGAACGTCGATGGGTCAATTCAGGTGCCTGTCCGTGCCTGAAATAATGCATGGAAGGGCATCTTAGTTCTTCCTGCACCAGTAAAGCTAAAAAACAGGGATCCTGTGAAACCAACCATATTCTTTTTAAAGGTATTACTTGTGTAAATCTGAAAAGCGAATAAGACTATCTTTCATATATGCCATCGTTTAACCCGCTCAGCTAAAATCAGCAGAATGTAGTGCGGAAATATCAATAGAAACCGCTATCAATGTGCCTTTTCCGTTGAAAAAGTCTTTATGAAACTTTCAATCTTCTCTTTGAAACTATTTATGTATAAATGTCATCTATTAAGTATAAAATTACCCGCATATATTACCTAACCAGGCACAATATATTACTAAATTTGCTGGCCACACATGATAATTTTTGATAAATGAATGCCTGTCATTCCGTAATATTTCAGTAAAATGGCAATTGAGTGCTTTAGTTTTGCTTCAATTATGTTCAAGATATGGATCTTTGGGGTGAATTCAAAATGGCCTCCAGGGTTGTACTGAGATGCCAAGTTTATTGACTGACAGACTAATTGCTATTTAATGCTGCGCATAAAGTAAAGGCGATACAATAAAACAACCAATGAGGTATTATAAAACGTTTTCCACTTCATAATTACAGTTTAGAACAACAGTGTTTGAAACTGATTCATTTCACTGAGAGATATATAAATAAATAAATAATAAAAAAAATGAAATTATAAAAAAATGAATAAAAAATGAAACAAAAATGAAGTAAAATAAAGCAAAAATGTCAAATGAAAAAAAAAAGTTTTGGTATCGTTTGCACTTAGAAAAGCGATAATCGTCACAAATCAGATCAAAGAGAGTTTGAGTCATTGGCTGACATTGCTGTTTTATGTAAATAATCGTCTCTATACTAGACTATTTGTTTTCAAAGAGAAAAAAATCATGTTTTTTTCAAAGAACCTTTTTGAAAATAACCGTTTCTATTGAAATTTCTGCAACACCATTATCATTTTTTTGCTGCGCACAAAACACTGAACCGTTTTATAAGACTCGTATCAAATTGTAACATGAATGCTTATTAGTTGTATGATCATTATCTGACAGAAAATTCAATAGTGAATTTACTGTCATATACCTGTTACATATAACTGGAACAACCCATGAAGATTATTAGTCGAGTTATCATGTCTGTGTTTGTGAATTGATACAGCCGTTACCCCTTTAAAGTGGGGATCCGGGTTTTTTACATGTCCGATATTGAGTGTCTCGGTTGCAAAATATGATTAGAATTGATTAGAATTAGTTCCGCCCATTGTTTTTTCGTTTAGGGCAAAAGCATTCTTTTACTTGGGGACCATACGCCGCTTTTCATGGAATGGCACTACTGTGTCACATTGAAGGTTCCATTATAACCGCCGTATGAACACATCTGCGGATGTTTCTAAATTCAAAATTTCACCATTTTCGTGTTAAATGTTGAATTCTGCTTAAGCCGGTGCTAGGGGGCGTGGACGGTAACTTGCACTTTCCATTACCGTCCATGAACAGGCTCAATCAAACCGAGCCTGCAACATTTTCAATTTTGTTGTGTTGGACTTTCTTTAGGGATTCTGTTTTTCTCTATTTTATTGTCACATCCGTGTTATTTGTGCTGTGTGGCGGCTGTAAAAAGTCTCCCCGAACATTTAATCAACGATGTTATATTTTCGATCCTTGTAGATCGTTCAGCACGACATTATTGTTGTGTATACATGTTATGTGGTACTTTTAGTTTCTTCAGTTTGGCCATTTTCAACTTGGGTGGTTCCAGTATTCCTTGAATACTGAATAATCACCCTTGGAATACACTGCCTGCTTTTTAAAAGTGTCTTCTGTCGTCTTATCTGCGATATGCAGGCTTCATAACCTCAGACCCCCTTTCAAATTTCCATATTATTTAGTTCCGCCCATTGTTATTCGTTTAGGGCAAAAGCATTCTTTTACTTGAGGACCATACGCCGCTTTTCATGGAATGGCACTACTGCGTCACATTGAAGGTTCCATTATAACCGCCGTATAAAAACATCTGCAGATGTTTCTAAATTCAAAATTTCACCATTTTCGTGTTAAATGTTGAATTCTGCTTAAGCCGGTGCGTGGACGGTAACTTGCACTTTCCATTACCGTCCATGAACAGACTCAATCAAACCGAGCCTGCAACATTTTCAATTTTGTTGTGTTGGACTTTCTTTAGGGATTCTGTTTTTCTCTATTTTGATAAAACCTCCGGCCCTTGGGCTACAAAAGCAGCGCGTTACCAATGCACCTCAGATCAATTTACAAAATTACAGAATAGCAAATAATTTGTGTTCAGCAAATTATGTGTTTCATAACTTAAGCTTTTCCGATCGACTATTCATGTGATGATAACCGTTATAATTAACAGATTCTGACTGTAAGATATTTTCTTTTCGAACATAATGTTACCGATATAAAAATTGGTATATTTGATATACATAATGCTGTGCCTTTGTTTATTTCAAAAGTCACTTGCTAGAACTCCTTTAAATCCGTACTAGTATAATTCCATTATGGCTATTTGTAATCAACGATGTGTTCAGAATGAATGCTAAAATGAGAACCCACTTTTGCAGCGCAAAGAGTTGTCGAGTTCTTGAATGTAGCGCGTGAACCGATACTTGATATGTTCACAATTGAACCCCATGTCTTTCTTAGATATGGAGGCGCATACTGAAAAATGAAGGCAATACTCAACTGTATATTGAAAAACAAAGCTAGAAATTCCATGATAACAGAGAGATAGCTTGCTGTTTGATTTTATGAATCGGTCACTTTTGACTACATTAATACTCTTTCTGAATAGTCCATCAAAACTGCCCCAGCCTTAACATATCCTAGAATAAGTAAGAAATATATTACAAATATTTTGAAAAGTCACATGTTAGGTTAAAGAAATAATAGTGTTGAATCACATTCCCCGATAACACAATCGAAAAGAAACTTGCCTGATATGACAGATGTCTTTGATTCGAACCCCATCGTTGTTAAGACATGTTTATCTGTGTGTGTTTTTTACTCTGCAATATAATCTCATGGAAATTGCCAAGTGCTAACATTGTAGACATGGTTACAGAGATAAAAATCTATGGACGGCATTATGGACTTTAAAAGACGACGTTAGTTGGAACTCGATAGTAGCAGAGTTTGATTGATTGTTGTGATTTTAAGTGGCACTGTAAAGACTTAAGCTTTACTGGTGTAGGAGGACCTCGTGAGTCCCTTCGATTATTATTTAGTATTGACTGGACACCTGAATAGAACTACCGACATTCGATAACATAGCTCAAAAGCTTCCTAAAATTACAAATACCAAAGTTGTCATCAGTTAGATACAATATCGATGTTTCGTCTATATTTGTCTGTCCATGAAATAATAGTCTAGACAATGTCCGTTCAACAGGTTCCCAAATCAACCGGTCATATCTAAAAACTATGCTGTTGTTGCCTGATAGACATGCTTTATAGAAGTGATGACAACAAAGTGGTCAGAAAAATCATGTAGGCTGCATCCTTAAACAAAGCGTATTATAATTGTACGCATTTAATATGCATTTTACTGAATTCATGCGTAATTAATGATACTTTTTCTTTTAATAAATTGTTTGTAGCCAAAATCTGACTTTATCTGTGTTTTGACGTGATAACAAATCAGGCGCAATTTGCTTAATATCAGGTACGACAGCATTTATATGTTGATGTCGTGTTATAATCGAAATAATATATCCAAATCGGTCATTTTATCGCTTGATAACTTCACTGTTTGTCGTTCGGATGCGCATTATTATACCCCTCGGGCTACGCCCTCGTGATATAATTCGTCGCATCGTAACTCCAAACAGTGATGTTATTGAACGATAAAATCTCTGTTTGGGATATATTATTTCTTAAATAATACGATACGAATAAGTAAAAAGAAAAGAAATGTGATAAAAATAAAGTGTAGAATATCCTTTTTTCATATCTTGAAATGTTTTAGAAGAAAGAGCCTGAAATAACATTAAGGCATGTAAAATAGAAATAAAATTGAAAAAAAAAATAAAATTACGCATTATTCATTGAATTTTTGCTATAAGATATGTGTGGGAATGTTAAATATGAAGTGCGTATATATACACACATGTATATTGATATGTGCCGAGAAGCCTTGGGAGCTTAACACTGCCACTATAGAAAGATTGTCACTAAAATAACTTATTGAATTTTCCTCCGGAATGTCCCTTACTTTGCACAGTAAGCTCGACTACGCTCTATACTTTTCGCACCATTATCTGAATATAAATACAGGCCCAATGATCGACTGTTCTTTCTTATCCTTTGATAAGTAAACTTGGGAAACTACCTTGGTAAAAATTAAAATCATGCTAATATGCAAGAATTATATTTCTAAAATTACACATTAAAATTAACAAAAGCATGGCATGCGGTGTTAACATTTGTCTGTTAAGAGCAATGCCTATCAATCACACATTTGTTACAAGCATTTAAGATAAAAGGGACATAACTTCTTACATCATTGCTTTTATAAAATGTCATTTTCTTTCAATTGTTCATAATCATGATTATCAACTATTCTAAGTTTTATATTGGCTAATATTTTTTTCATAGTTTTTCCCAATCACATTCTACTTAACAAGCAATTTTGACAAAAACAAAATAATAAAAGACATAACTCTAGAAATTAAGCTTTCTGAAAAATGCCCGATGTCTAACAAATGTGCCTTGTCACTATAAGAAAGTATTCTAAGATTCGTGTTGATGTTTATAAAATGGCCTTCAATAAAATTTTGCATGACAACGACGCCGCCATAAAGACCAAAATAGCTCCACATTTTCTTCGAAACAGACGAGCATATATAAAAAATAGCTAAAACATTCAACATTTGACATATATTTGTTCGAGAGATTAAAAATCATCTATCAAAATGGTATTATGTCCTCAAAGTGTAGATGATGAGTACAGTTAAAAGTTATGCAATAAGTGTTTTCAAAGTTATATTTCTTTTCAAGAATAACCAATAAGCCATGTGACCCACTGAAATGTCTGCTAATTTCCTTCGGAATGTATCGGTTACGTCCACTTAGTCTCCTTGTTATATCGTGGGCAGTTTAAATAATATATTACCCACACATTTGTCGTCAGTAAATAAGATGACCCACATTATAAAAAAATGCAAAAGAATTTATAGAGAAATAATTATAATAAATACAAAAGAAGCCGAAGAAGAAATACAAGGATGTCCACCGCTTTATATGTTAAAACACTAAACAATTTGAAAATAATATGTTATGATGGGGCATCATAGTTGGTATTCTTGAACTTTTTTTGCAATAAAAAACAGTTTAAAGTAAGCGAACATATGGCTCTTGATAAAAATCACAAGGCCTTAATTGTAGAGTAATAGAACACAAATTTCTCAATAAAGTCTGAAACGGAGCCCAAATCTGGAAAACTAAAAGTTTATAACGTGCAATAGGTTTTCCTTTATCCCCCCTTCCCCAGGTCTCCTGTCCCCTTCCCCTATGCCCTCTGCCTTTGTGGACCTGTTTTTCAATCATTTATATGTTTCTTTGACTTCCTTATCAGGTACAAATGATTTCCAATTATTCAATCATTTATTTGTTTTCTTTGAATTCCTTGTGCCCTGCCCTGATTTTGTTTGGGGTCCGCCTCGGCTCCTTGCCACTGGTTCTTGTTGCTGGGTCATGTGGGGTTGCGTTCATTGAACGCCGCCTTTCCTTGTTGATCTTCTTTATCATATTTTTTGACATAAGCAACATATTTTTTATTGACAGAGTTAGAAACATTGATTATCACAACTGCAAGGACAACAAGGACTCATTATGCTAAACAATTTTACAAAGTGACTGCATAACAAGAGTTATGTGCCTGACGACTTTTCTTACAAATAACTCTTACTGCTGATATCTGACCTATAAGTGTTTTTTTCTATACCTTTGAGATATGGGTCAGTTTGTGCATGACACACCGCTTTGTCATTTTCATGGCGTGGAATAAAAGAAAGAAAAAAACTTGATGCATTTAAAACTTGAGGGGCTGGATATATGACTGTGCAGTTTTGGAAAACTCACCCTACGATATAGGCTGGTAGTCGTGACCGAGGATACTTCCTTTTATAAATACTTAATATAAGAATTTTTAATTACTTTGTGGGACCTTGATCTAGATCTTAGGAAACCTAAACTTGATGATTTGTGCATATTTTCTCATTATCATTAATACTTCTCTGCTAAATATATTTAATTTCCTTCTATCGATTTAAACCATGGTGTACATACACGTTTGATATTGACCCATAATGAGAAAGTATGACCTAGACCTGAAGTCGAAGAAACCGATGCCGCAGCTCTGCAGCCCATTTCATTACATTAAATACTTTTGTCAAAAGGTTTAATTTTCTCCCTTCGGCAAAAAAAAATTAGACAACAGACAGAGAATTAAGCTAAAAGGCGACAACACATAACAAGAAGTTACTAATGACAATGAAACTCGCATACGTTGGGGTCAAGCTACTCTAAGTCATCGACCGGTATTATACCATTTATATAAAATGTAACAAATGAAACACAAATGTTATCATTCGGTGTATAAATTTCCTGCAGCTTTAAATGTCTATCACTAGTGGTAGGTATCTTTAAATCAGATTTTCAAAATCATTACTTATCAGGCCAACTCTATGATCCCTTTACGTAACCGACTGAACACGATAAATAAACATCTCTGTAAAATTGCTCGAACGACATTTCATTACATACATTCAGTGCGGGATTTTAAAGTAGTCTATCATTATTTCCATTATTTATTTCCTTTGTTTCCATTTTGCAAAAAATATTGTCCTTATATAGAAAGATAATCAATATTTTACTGTAGGAAGGAATAATGTCAGTTTTTAATCCACAAGTATAAAGGATTTCAATATTTAATTGTGTTGAACATCAAAAAAACAGTTTAAAAACGTTTGTATTTTAGATATTCGTATACACAATCTAGTTGATCAAGCTTCTTTTCGGTTTCATCTTTACGGCTCTATGAAATAGGTTACACTATAAATCTAAAACAAGACAACATATAAAACAAGAACCGGTTGAACCGTGTGATGCTCCCCGAATCGGTTTTGGACACAGAAAAGAATACCTCTTGTTATGTCCCGGACAAAGTTCAAAGTGCAATAATTCCAAACTTAGGAAAGACAGAGCTACTGTTCTTTGCACAGCTTATCTACCCAATGATATATATCTACCTACAAAGTTTCTTGTTCATATCTCTTTAATTGTCAGAGTTATGCCGCGGACACAGTACAAAATGTCAATGTGAACAAAGGACACTCACTCCAAAATTAGATAATTTAGAGTTACGATTCTTGTGCACTACACATCTACCAAATGAGATCTATCTAACTACAAAGTTTCTTGTTTATACCCATTATACTTTCAGACCTGTGTTCAAAATGTAAAAATGGACAAAGGGCGTTAACTCCAAAATTATGCAAGGCAGAGTTATGGTTCTTTTGCACTGCATATCTACCTTTACCTCTTGTTGTTACAGAGTTATGTCCCGGACAAGAAAAGCGGAAGGCGCGCGAACGGACAAAGCGGAGACTATATGCTAACCCTTCGGGGGGTGGGGACAAAAAAATAAATACGTTTGAAGTAAAAAGATTGAATATATATTAAAGGCCACGTGAATGAGACATTTAAACAACAGAAGACTTAAAAAAGGTTACCCAAAGTTAAGGCATAATAAAGCATAAGTTTCACAATCTGTATAACATGATATAGAGAAGTTATATTTTGTTATCACCAAAATCTGAGCGTTCATATCGGGAATTTGGCCTTTTGCTTCTATTATTTTATTCAAAATAAGAAATAGCTAAACTAGAAATTTAACCAATGACAATATTTTGAAGTGCATGGAAATCCAAGACTCTGTTGAATAGAGAATCTTAAAAAAACTCCTCAACCTTAAGATGTATTTAATGGTAGCCATAGGTAGTTCTGATTTATGATATTCATTCATTTATTCATTCACTTTTAACATCTAAAACGGGAAAGCATACACTTCTACTTTAAAGCTTACAAGCGTCTACCTAATATTATCATTATCCATCTCGTAGACCTGCTTGGGTTATTTTAAAGAAAGGGGCAAAATAAAGCTTAATAAAAGCTGCTTTAGACATTTTATTGAAAATATAAAGAAGTTTTCAAATAAGGTGTCGCTTATAGGACAAAATGTTAAGCAAATACTACGATGATTCAAATTTTTTTGTTAAGAAAATGCTCGAATGTCCTGTCCTTTTTATTGTCCTGCTGGACTCTCGCGGATGGTCTTGTGTTGGGGGATGCGCTCATTGAATGCCGTCCTTCTTTGTTGATCTTGTTTTTCATATTGGAATATCGAATCAAAGAAGCTGAAATATTGTAAACTGCAAGTACCTTAATTTCTTCTCCCTTTCTCATATCACAATGGAAGTATATGATTTCCTCAGGGCCATCTGAATTCATATTTTTCCAACTTAATCTTTAATATACTAAACATTAATGTTAATCAACATGTGTTGATGATACAGGGATGCACGGGCCAAACTAAGTTATAAGTATGCTACATACTAAAGATTTGGAGAGAAAGTTTGCGTCATGCACGCCGATAACTGTGGTTGTGAGTATTTTACCGTATATGTGTTTTCAGTTAAATATTAGTATAGCATTGACCATTCCGATGCGACACTTTACAATGCATCGTTTTAGTTCAAATTGTGAATATATTTTTATTACAGCGCAGAATAAAACTCGCTTTATGTTAGCGTATCTGGCATGGCGGATTCATATGGGGATCCATGATTAGATAACACTCCTGAAATGAATTCGTGGTCACACAAATTAATTTATGTTTTTATTCATATTATATTTTATTCTCGTATAATGCAGATTCATATATTTTAGTTTATGACAATCCGCTAAATTAATTTGTGGATTTTTGGTCTGCACAAAACGAGCATTTGCTACTTTTGTACGTGTTCAAACACGTACGTGCGTGCATACCAGCGGGCGTTTTTTATACATGTCATAGAACATCGTACAAGAAGAGAATCTGGCCATAGGATTAAAACTAAAACACTGGCGAATAAAGCGATTATTCTAGAACAAATCTACTTGCAATTATTATGTTCCTATAGAAATATAGAAATCATTAAACGTGAACTATAAATAAGCAGTTTTCGATATAGTTTTTATTCGATTTCAGGTGTCTTGTGGATGGAGAATTTGGGCATATCAAGAAGCTGTATAGACGCAAGGATTGCGACAGTATTTCGCAGGTGGCATCTGTCGTAAGAAAGTCTGCTTCAAGCAATTCCCTCGTGCTCTTCCGCGAGTACCATGGATATCAGAATTGGCTGGATATTCTATACAAATATTTTAATTTCTTAAATTTACACCCTATTTTGTACAATAAAAAACTAAAAAATTAAACACAGAGCTAAATTCTGCTTCGGCAGAAACGTTGTCATATTACTGGTTAGTGTATTAAATATTGCTTGTTATGGTTAAATATCAAGTAATTTACGATTGACTTATTATTAACAATGTCAAAATATATTACAGGTATGACTGGAAGACATTTCTGCCGTGTTTCCTTTTACCATTACGGGGTTAAAGCGGTATCACTCTTTCCGTATAACGAAGGATGGTACGATGCTCGTATATACGCGAGAGAGCGCTCAACTGACGTAGAGCAGCGGGTCACATTTCTGAAGAGGAATACTACAGTACCAGACGACATTCTACCTGCAGATTTGCTACCTAGTGGACTATCTGTTAAAAATGTACGACCTTTTGTACGTCAGGCGTACCGTGATGTGGCGTGCCCACAACTACGGGAAGAATGACATTCATTTTACGATTCATATGTACAAATGTATCTATCTTTGACTGTATCAATAAACTAGATATTTGTTTGATATAAGAATGATCTAATTATTTATTATTTCGTTAATTATAAATTAAACAATATACTGGGTACATTATTGCCGATCATTTTTTTGTGATTTCTTCCCCGTTAACTTTTTATATTCATGATTTTTAAGTTTGCAACTTCATAGGACAGAAACGTAAATTCACTTGAGCTTAGTGTCTTTATTTGTTCTTACAAAATCCATTCTTAAAACAATAGCAGTTCAGATATAAACCACGACGTTCTTTAAAGCGTTTAACGTTGATAGAAACGTCGTCGACGTCAGAACAACACTTTGGTACATGTACATAAAAAGATATATCTTGGACATTTTTCAAAATCATTTAGTCAATAAAAAGTAAAATCATCTGCAATAATTGATTTATATATAAATTATGATACAAAAAAATGATGAAAATTGTCCGAAGGGTCATTTTTTCATGGCGTCGCTCAATTGGATATAAGTGTAGACATACTGTACCATTGAGATAAACAAGCCCTCTAAACATAATTATTAAGAAAATCAAAATGAATAAAAAACCAACTTTGAACGACACAATTAGCTATGTATTGAACCTGACATCACAATAAGCTATGTTGATAAACCAGACGACAAATAAGCTATGTTGAAAAACTTGACAACACAAATTGCTATCCTGATTAGCATAACAAAATAATTAGCTTTGTCGATAATCCTTTTATCACAATTAGCTATGCTATAAACAAAAAACGATTACATTTAGATATATGTTGATAAACTTAGCATCACAATAAGCTGTGTTTATAAATTGGCATCTCAAGTAGTTCTGTTGATAAACCTCACAACAAAATTAGCTTTCTTAATATGTATGACAAAACAATATATGAAAATAACCTGACATCAGAATTAGCTATATAAATATGACAACAAAATTAGGAATGATTATAAATATGATAACACAAATAGCTATGTTGATAAACATTACGACACAATTAGCTGTGTTCATATACCTGACATCATAATAAGCCCTGTTGACAAACTTGACAAACAATTAGCCATGTTATAAATAGGACGACAAAATTAGCTATTTTGATAAACATGACAACATAATTAGCTATATTGATAAACCTGACATAAAATATTCGGTATGTTGATTATATGAAATCACAATAAACATAACGTCCAATTACCTATCTAATAAACCGGACGAGCTATAAGCGATTATTATAAAACAACATGATAACAAAAATAGATTTGTTTACAAAAAATACACTTTTAGAATATCTTCATTTGTAAACGTTTCAATTCTTATTTTCAAAATTAAGAAAACATTGTTTGTTTAGACATGCGCTTGAAAGTATAAATGACTTAATTTTTGTATACAATTTTGCATTGTTGTGAAAAATAATTTTCTATTTCACGGGCAATAAACGCAAGGTATCTTAAATGATAGGAATACAAATTGCTTCCCTTGTGTACTCGTTTTTAAACTTCCGCGTTCCAAAGTTCATATTTAGACAAACGAATAGAAAGGTGAGATCTTTAATAGATTTTTGTATTTATATTACAAAATATATGTTTGGTTAATCAGAAAAGTTTGCTACTTTATTGAGAAACATTAGTTATTGTAACACTTAAGGTTTATAGGATAAGTTTGATAAAATAATACCTTTCACATGAAAATTTATGTAAAGTTTCTATGCGACAACGCCTATTGAGTATACGACATGTTTGGGCTCATTCTTTTGAAACAAAATATTGATTACTCTTTCATCAACTAAAGTAAATTGATGTATTTAATTTGATGAATTAAGTATTTGTGCTTTTACATTAAGTTAAGGGTATTCAAACCGGGTTTCAATATCGCAATTTTGTTCCATATATTAAACACATATGTTCAATGCTGGATGTACATTTACACTGTAGCTTTATCTTGGCATTTTTTAAATATTAGTATGTTTTTGTAAGAAGGATTGACAGTTATGAATTCTTGTCGTTTAGGAAAATGGAAGTGCCAGGAAATATAGCTTTGCCATCAAAGACAAACCAAAACTTATATTGTATCCCATGTGAAAGAGATGGGTTAAAGGAGCCAGCCCATGGATTTTGTCAAGACTGCCAGGAACATTTGTGTAAAGTTTGTTTTCAACATCATAGAAGGTCAAGACCATCTATGAACCATGTGCTGTTTGATAGAGACGCTATGCCAACACAACAAACGACCATTGACGTAAATGAAGACGTCATTACTGACAACTGTACCAAACATAGGGATAAATCACTGGAGTTCTATTGTAACAGTCACGAAACTGTAGCATGCTATGTCTGTGTTACGCTTGAACATAAACAATGTAAAGTTGACTATATTCCTGATGTTTCAGGTAACGTATCTGGTGATTTAATAGATTTGAACAAAAAGATGGAAGTGCTAGCCATGAAATGTGAAAATAATATAATGAATGCTTCAGCTGCTACAAAACAACTAGAACAAAGTCACGGAAAAGTTGTTGAAGACATACGACTCTTGAGAAAGGAAATAAACGATCGTTTCGATCAGATGGAATCGATTATGCTAAAAGAAGCTGAAGCTGTTGTTAATACAGCAAACCAGAAACTCGATAATATCAAGGTTGCTTGCGAAAAAATAGCCGAGGAAGTGAAACGTTCACAGTCATTTCTAAATGGCCTGAAGGAAGTTAACAAGCATAATACGCTTTTCATTGAATTGAAAAATGTCAGACCTCGTTTAATGACACTGGAAAGTGAAGAAAAACAAATTGTCAAGGATAATATGACATATGACGACATTCTATTTGACGGGAACCAAAAGCTATTTGATCAACTGGAATGTGAGAAAAACTTTGGAATAATTTCAACATACAGAAAACCATCTCCAGATACTGAAATATGTGTGAATT
The DNA here is from genome assembly GCF_026571515.1 of Ruditapes philippinarum. NCBI lineage: Eukaryota > Metazoa > Mollusca > Bivalvia > Venerida > Veneridae > Ruditapes > Ruditapes philippinarum. Next base: position 141,943 of record NW_026859211.1, read on the forward strand.
ATGAAAGATCGCTCAACGTGAAATTTTCTTCTGATAAAGTACAAAGTGATGTCTTTGGGATGGTAATGGTTTCTGCAACACAAATGATCATTGCTGATAATGCCAATAAGACAATAAAAACTATAGATGTAGACACAGGAAAGTTGGTTTCAGAGAAAACCCTGTCTTCAGGACCACGCGATATTATAAAACTTCCACAAAATAAACTTGCTGTTGCATTACGTGATGAAAAGTGTATCCAGATCATTTCTTATACTGATACAAGTTTGTCTTTAGGTCGTCGTATAGATGTCGGAGATAAGTGTAATTGTGTAGCTTATTGTCAGGACAAGCTAGTAGTAGGCTGTAATTGCAATCCAGGAAAGCTGGTTATTCTGGGTTTAGACGGAAATATCGCACATGTGTTTAATACTCCTGGTTTATTTGATGGTCCTGGACAGATTTCTATCAGTAGTGATGGGAAGTTTGTGTATTTATCTGATTACTACTACTGGAAAGGTCATGGCAAGTGCCTGAAGATAGACTGGCAAGGTAATGTTGTACAAAGATTTGAGGATCAAGGATATGTATGTCCAAAAGGAATTCAAGAGTTGGATGATGGTACGTTGTTAGTTTGCTTCTACTCCAGTCACAAAATAGTCAGATTGTCTGGCAGCTTCAAGAAACGTGAGATCACAGGATTAGAGAATATAAACATTTATTATCCAAAAACCGTAACATATCTTGAAAGAAATCGCAAATTATATGTAAGTTGTTCTTCTCAGCAGGAGCGTGGTTCAAATGATACAATAAAAGTATTTAATGTGAGATCGATTGATGGTACGTTTTGAATGTGAAAATATGCTGCAACGTAAAATGTTAAATGTAATAGACACATTATATTGCAGTGGACATACTAAATTCAAACACAACTGTTGTTATGGATATTCAGATTAATATTTCATTGTACAGAAAAAGTATACTAAAAATAGAAAGCTTATTTACTTGTCCGATGAATATCTCCGTGTTGAATTTAATTTAATTTAATGTGTCTGCTCTGAAGATGTGTTAGCCCTTTATTTTATTTGTTTTGTTTTTTTCATTTTTCAAAAAGCAATTGAAGAAGAAATGGCAATTGGCCAATGAGAAACCTTTTGGATACCATTAAACACCAAAATTAAAAAGGTTTTTGAGAAATTAAAGCAAAAGCATTTCTGAGGCATAATGGGCCTTTAAATATATAATGAACAAATCTTGTGTACATGACCAAAAGGAAAAAGAATATATCAATACATGTGGGCAGATAAGTGTTTGATTAAATGATTCACGTTGACTTTATCAGTGGTTTTGAAAAGAATTTTACTATTTACATGTCACATTGCAACACTTGATAGTAGGAACAAAAGTAAATTTTTTTTAATACAATTAAAATGTTCGATGAGTGACAAGTGAGTTTGTGGATCAAGGTCGTATTTCAGCATAACAAATCATTGACAATGTGTAGGTGTCCCTTATGTCCAACTACAAAATATCCCTGACAGTACTAGGCTTATTTTGAGTTTATCCCGAGCATCAACTTCATGTATTTAATGAAAGAAGAATTGCAAAGTCTAACGTGTACAGTGTTTTAAATAATTCAAGTTATTAACTATTAGAAAAAACAAACCATATCAGGTGTCTCTATTGTAATAAAGTTTGGTTTTATTTCCTGTTTAGCAAGTTTTTCTTTGTTATGTTTCTTTTGTTTCATCATTACTTAACATGAGATATAATCCAGGAAATATCTTTTAAATTATCTATACGACTTTAATACATACAACAGCCTTAATGTTTTAGTGTTACGAAAAGTTATCGAATTCATAGCTTAATTGTAATATTGCACGATTAAGTCCCTTTAAATCTTTTTAATGCGTATTATGTCAATGTTGAAGACAATAATATTGTCTTTAACAGTTTTTCTTCCCAACTTCACTCTTTCAATTTCCATTCGAAATTTTTAATTTATTTCATTACGAATTAAAAAACCTCAAGCTCATTTAAGCATTTTAGTATAAAAAGGCTCGACAACTCGTTATCTAAAGCCGTTGAAAATAAAAGAATTTGGTCATAATGTGTCTTTTATGGCTATACATTGTTCTCGTTGTTTAGTTGTCTATGTTTTAAATATGTATAGATGAGACTACGTATAATAAAGAATATGTAATTGTTTGCAGAAGTATGCAATTTATTTCTATTTCTATACTTTATAGAAATACAGTAAAAACAAATTTCAGTAGTAATATTTTGTAAATACATGTATTCTTTTTATTGTCAAGTAAACGAAGGGTTTGGTTTGTGACGATAAATAATGGCAATGATTCGCTGCAAAGATCTGTTTCTTAGAGCCCAAACTATTCTACACAATTTGAAATGAATATATTAAGATGATATGAATGTTACTAAGTTAGAATATAAAAGAGCAATATCTCCAAAATTAGGCAAGGCAGAGCTATAAGCACTGCACTTCTACCCAATGAGATATACCTACACATTTTTATGTTGATATTTTTTTTAGATTCATAGTTATGTCCCGGAGAAAGTTTAAAGTGTCAAAATGAACAAAGGATAATAACTAAAAAATAAGGCTAGGAAAAGTAATGTTTTGCACTGCACTACCCAATGAGATGTATCTATCTACAAAGTTTCATGTTGATCTCTCTACAGTTTTAGAGTTATGTCCTGGACAAAGTTCATAGTATAAACATGAACATAGGGCAATAATTCCAAAATTAAGCAAGGCAGCGTTACGGTTTTTATGCACTGCATATCTACTCAAACAGATCAATCTACCTTTAATGTTTCTTGTTCATTTCTATTATACTTTCAGAACTTTGTCCTGGACAATGTTCAAAGTGTAAAAATGAACAAAAGGCAATTTCTCCAAAATTAGGCAAGACAGAGTTATGGTTCTTTCGCCCTAAACTTCTTCCTCCCAATGAGATCTATCTACCTACAAAGTTTTATGTTGATATCTCTGATAGTTTCAGACTTATGTCCCAGACAAAGTTTAAAGTGTAAAAACGAACAAAGGACAATAACTCCAAAATTAGGCAAGGAGTTATGGTTGTTTTTCACTGCACTTTTACCCAATGAGATCTATCTTCATACAAAATTTCATGTTGATATCTCTTAAAGTTCCAGATTTATGTCCCGAACAAAGTTCAAAGCAATTAAATGAACAAGGGCAATAACTCCAAAAATAGGCAAGACAGAGTTATGATTCTTTTGCACTGCACATCTACCTATACCTCTTGTTGTTACAGTGTTATGTCCCGGACAAGAAAAGCGGACGGACGGACAAAACGGCGACTATATGCTCAACCATCAGGGGGGGGTGAAAAATAAAAATCAATCCGTTTGAACTAAAAACGTGACGACTTTTAAATTAAATATATATAAAAGGCAAAGTGAATAAGACATTTAACATTTAAATAACAGAAGACTTAAAAAAGTTACCCAAATTAAGCGTGATAAAGCATAACTATGTTTTAAAATTTACATTCTGTATAACATAATATAGGGAAATTATATTTTGTTATCACCAGAATCTGAGCGTTCATGTCGGGAATTTGACCTTTTCTTCTTTTATTTTATTCAAAATAAGAAATAACTAATGCTTGCAAGCGTGCACCTCATATAACCCCTATCCATATTCTCGTAGACCTGCGTGGGTTTTTTAAAAGGAGGCGACATTATAAAGAATGTACGGCTTAATAAAATGTGCTTTAGACATTTTATTGAAAATATACAGACGTTTTCAAATAAGGTGTCGCTTATTGGACAAAATGTTAAGCAAATACTACGACGATTCAATAATTTTTGTCAGGAAAATGCTCGTGTGTCCTGTCCTTTTTGGTGTCCTGCTTGGCTCCTTGCGGATGGCATTTTTGATCTTTCATAATTCAAAATTGTACCAGTTCATGTTAAAAGTTGAATCCTTCTTAAGCTGGTGCAAGGGGCGTGGAGAGTAGTTTGCTATTGACAGTACCGTCCATGAACAGGCTAAATCAAACTACAACATTTTCAATTTTGCTGTGTTGGGCTTTCCTTAGGGATTCTCATTTTCTCTGTTTTATCGCCACATCAGCGTTGTTTGTGCCGTGAGGAGGCTGTAAAAAGTCGCCCCGTACATTCAATCAGAAATGTTATATTTCCAAGCCTTTAATATTGTTCAGCACGACATTATTGTTGTGCTTGTTGTAATTTAGTTATTTCTATTCGGCTTTTTTCTTGTTAGGTGGTTCCAGTATTCCTCACTTGAATACTGTTGATTCACCCTTAAGATATGTGGCCTGCTTTTTAAATTTGTCTTTTGACGTCTTATCTGTGATATGCAGGCTTCATTACCTCTGATCCCCTTTCAAAATTTCATTTTATTTAGTTCCACCCATTGTTTTCTCGTTAAGGGCACACGTATTTTTTTTACTTGGGGACCATATGCCGCTTTTCATGGAATGGCACTTACGTGTCACATTGAAGGTTCCATGAAAACCGCCATATGAACACATCTGCGGATGTTTCAAAAAAATAAAAATTGCACCAGTTCATGTTTAATGTTGAATTCTGCTTAAGCCGGTGCTAGGGGTCGTGGACGGTAGTTTGCACTTAACAGTTCCGTCCATGAACAGGCTCTATCAAACCGAGCCTGCAACATTTTCAATTTTGTCGTGTTGGGCTTTCTTTAAGGATTCTTTTTTTCTCTATTTTGTGTAGTTTATTAATTTAGAACGTGTTTAAATATGATTTTGTCATTATTCGACATTTTAGATATGATATGCGTATATAAAACTTTATGTTAACTTTAAATTCAATAACAACAGATATCATAAGATTCTTAAACGTGTTTAATATTGATTTCTTTGTGAAATGAGGCGATTGAATTGTATTATGAAATATATCAATATATGACGAACAATTTTCCATTGGATATTGCAATTGGTTGCTGATGTCATTTGTATACAAATTTTGTAAACATGAACAAACCTCAGACTTTTCTGTCAGCTTGTTATTTGCGTGATCAGCTTTGCAAATGTAGCAAATAAAGAACTTTAATGTTATCAATATCATAGTGTTGACTAAAGTGTCATAAAATAGATTGATTAAACCAATGAAAATAGCATGTGGTTGTAGCCGTAACCTTCCTTTCATACTATTTTAGCCACAGTCTCATTAAATATTTTCTTCTTTTTAAAAAATGGAAGACATTAAGCTGGAGACTGTTTTATCAACCGTACGTTAGTTTTTGTCGCAGACATGTCGCACACCAGTAAGAACCGTTTTATAAACCTTTATTCATAGTCTACGACCTTGTGAGAAATGTCGCAGCTCTGCGACAGGGGTCTTAGCTCTGCGACAGAGTTTGGGCTGTCGTACGATGTTTATGTGACGTCAAGTTTGTCAATCGCTGTTTACATGTATAAATGCTCAGCACATTATTAAAAAAACATTTCCAGAATTTTTTTTAGACAAATCATTATATTTTTACTAGATTTTATATAAATTTAGATATTTTTTTAGGAACACCCATATGATATAAAGTAAAAGACATCGGAAGGTTACCGTGGTCACGAGAAAAATAAAATAAAAAACAATCCAAAAAATATCAACCAAATTAGGCGACACTAAGTAGAAGTCATCGTGGATGAAAAGCAATATGCAGTATAGATATATCAATACGTAAGGCTGCACAAATTGCATGGTGTATATATTTTGCATTTCATTTTTTTTTAAATAATCTAGTATCTGCACTGTAACTACGTTATTTACAAATCCGGGGTTTGGGGATTATTAAGTATACTAATACCACTTGAGATATATTTATATACATCTATGGAAAAAATCGGCTTTCCGAAAAAAAAACCCAAAAACACTACGTTCTAAAGTGAAATATTTTACGTAAATTACAAGTTGGGACAGAATAAAGAACAACCTGTTACTTTTCAATAAAAAAGTAGTGCGTTCCTTACCATATAACTTTACAAAAATATGTCAAAACATCAATTTATCATTTCAAAACATTATAAATACTAAATCTATAAGATTCATTATATTATATATATATATAAATTTCTTTCAAACAACGAGAAAGAACAGTTAACTAGAAATTGCTTGTTTTGAACTTATGTGCACTGTATACCTCGGAAATTACTATCAAAAATTATTATACATGTACCCAAATGTTCTCGAAAACAATAATTCCGAGTTTTTCTTAGTTTTACGTGTACTGTGCAGATTCTAACGTTAGAATCGGTTGAGTAAAAAAAAGGTAAAAAACAACTGAATTGGGCAAAAAATGCGCCACACGTTACATTCGGTGCCCTTTAAGTAATTTATATGTTCAAACAGACAAGTAAGTATTGGTTTTATAATGACAGCCTTCTTTTATTTTGCAGTACTTTAATAATTTTGGCGTTTCTTAAAAATGCAGCTATAATTGTTTCTATCGCGCAAGACAAGCTTTTCATAAAGCCCGCTTTTATTTGTTTAAAGCTTTTTAATTTTTTATATTAATTTATTTCCATTACTTATTGATCGATCATTAACCTGAACTATCGTTTGCTTCTGTTATTTTTTTGGCAATTTAGTTTGCTGATAATGATTTAGTAATTTGTATGAAAGTCAAATACTACTTTGTTTACAATTTGCTACTTTGATAACAATTAAATTAATTTGACATTCATCACTACTTTCTTCAGGTGATAAGCACCTGACTTTCTCTAATTATATGAACGTTATAAAACCAATGTTTGCTATTTTAACAGAAGAAGAGAATATTCCTTTATAAGGTAATTTGCCTTTACCGTTCAGTAAAAAACAGGTAAGGGGGAAGGATAGCATGAAAGAGATGGACCGAGTTCAAAAATGTAGCTGTTTTTCTCACAAAAAGTGTTCCTTGAATGACATTAAAAAGTATCTATACGTATCATAATAATTATGTAAATTTCAGAATAGTCTTCCAACAGTCTACATAAAGTATTTTTTAAAATTTATTTTGCCATTTCATGTTTTTATGCTTTCTGCTGTCACTTCTGATAGCTGTGGCATCAAAGCGCACACTAACTAGATTGTGTCTCGCCGAAGAAACACGACGTCAGCGATATGTTTCATTAAACGGTCGTACGACGTTGTCAAGGACATACGTCACCGACAATAAAATGTCGTAGACTACACGTTGCAATTGTGTAAGCATACTACGACATTATAATTGTTGTCTTTTCAGAAAATCAAACTTAATACAAACCATATCAAGGATTGAAGCAATGTATAAAAACAAGTATTCATAACCTATATTGAGCTGTTGGAATATTTGATTATATAAAGCATAATTGAATCCAGTTATCTTGCCATTTTTCCACTTAGTCTCTTTCCATACTTTGATATATTTAAGTCTGATTTGTTTTGCTGTTGCGAGGGTACACCATCATGTGTAAAGACTTGACAATGATTTGTACTTTTTTATTTTATATCTCTTTCTATGTATTAATAAAAACAAAGCTTTAATACGTATGTGTGTCGCTTAGATTAAGGGAGTTTAACGTCATTATGTACATGACAGACACAGAGAGTTGTTTCCCTTGTATACCAGAATATTCAATCTTACGCGTTCCAAAGTTCTTGAAAGAAAGGTAAGACATTTTTTATTTTGTTTCCTTCAAATTGTAAATAATATTTCTATGAACTTATGAACGTTTGCTAAACGTTATCATCATTATTCTCTATTTAGATTTAATAGTCCTACTTTCATGTAAATACAAATATAACAATACTAAAAAGTTAAATCATCTGAAATTTTGTTCTATTTTGGTACAAAAGAGTATTATTTATTCAAATAGAAATAGGACACTATCTAAAGAATTCATCGAATTATACCTGTAAACCAAGTTACAATAAAAAGTCGCGTAGATCATATTGGTTTAACAATCAATCGATATGTTGAATAAGAAGCACATTAGATATAAGCGGTTGTTGCGCAAACAAAATTGTTTAAAATCGCTCGCCTTTTAATTCAGTAGACAATGGTTACCCGTGATTTTTCCTATACTTTGATCATATCAAGTTCGTCATGAAAGAGACAAATAAATTGTAGAATGGATATAGTATATAGAAAGAGGGCAAATTCCGGCGGTATAAACTCTCAAATTGGATATTCGAAAAAGTAATGATTTTGCTTTCATAAAACCCCATTGGATCACTCACATCTGGACTTAAATATTCGAGTTATAATTATTAGGATGTTTCTTAATTACGTAAACCCATGTGAAACATTGAACGATTAAACATATAAATAACAATGTGGCTGTAACTGTCATTTCAACTTTATACTATGTTAGTTAGGAAAAACATATCAATTCTGAGTGCATTGTTGTAGAATAATGCACGGTTTGAGTTCAAATGCGTAGTAATATAATCAGGAAAGCCGATAGGCCTGAGTGATTAATTACAAAGCATTTGAACGAAAAACGTTCATTATTACGAGGGTTGTTCAAAAAGTAATAGGACTAAGAGTCTTATGTCTCCATATTCCATTAGATTTTAAATATTTTCATATCCACGGCAATAGTTAATTGTTTTCTACAACTTCAGCATAAGTTTATTGAATTATTGCACTAAACGTGCGTTCCCTGTGATATTAAATAACCATGGTAACACGCACCCGGCGCAGCGCATCAAAAATATTTTGACGCTTATTTGTACTTTCAGTTTATTCATAATATGTTGTCTGTTTCCCCTAATTTTTCACCAACACATTTTATCGTATTAAAGTGTCATGTAATCCAAAATTGACGTAATTCAGACAAGAAATCGCTAAACTATAACGTTTTGAAAAGCAGTGATATTAGCCTTAAATGTAGAAAAATGACGTTCGTTGAAAAACTTAAAATGTGTACGATCATTAAATTTTGCCAACAGATAGGCCCTACTCCTTCAGCTTCGTATGAAAAGATTAAATTTTTACAGAACAATAACTAGGACACTCGTTTTCGGCTGGGGAAAGCAGTTCAAAGACGCTGAATATGAGATCACAGACACGAAAGGGCCAGGGAGAAAGCGGAAAATTGACCGACGTTAGAGACGTTAATTGCAATAGCGCTACAAAAGTATCGGCGATATACAGTCCGCGAACTGTCCGGCATGTTTGATGTTTGCATCGGGTCTACTGTTTCAGTTCTAAGAAAATTATTGAATAGGGGAAATTTGTTTTAAACACTATTTCATTTTATTAGATATATATATATATATATATATATATATATATATATATATATATATATATATATATATATATATATATATATATATGTGTGTGTTATCATTGAATAAATTTGATGATACGCGGTAATTATTGGTATCAATTTTCCTCGATTTTGTTTAATAAATGATAGCCTATGCTCAGAAGAAGAGAATATTTTCAATTAATAAGCATTTTTAATTTACTGTACATACTCATATTGTTTTAAGAATGTAAGATGGCATGTGTAAATAAATAATATAATTCACTTTGTCATTTACATTTTTTGTCCATGCCCGTTTAGCTTCCAGAATACTCAAAATCACGAGATAAAACCGAAAGTTGCCGGCCACCGGGCATGTTTCGAATAAAGAAATGAAAATGTGATTGCTTTTTTTCGCTACATCTCCACAGATGAGTTCTGGTTATAGTTACATGATTCAAGCACCTAGAACATTGTGGAGAATAAATTCAGAAAGAATGACGCTGTTTACATTTTGAATTTATTTTACGACGTCATGAACGTCATTTATTCAACTATTAGCGTGCGCCGGGTCGCGTACCCCTTGTCATTTGTAAGTTGTACAGCATTGTTGTTTTTAAACATATTGTTTTTATATTTTCACTGTATATAAAGGACAAGTTCCGATATTCGATTTTTGTAAACACGTGTACGTAGATGAAAAAATGTGAACAGTAGAGCTGCAGTCCTATTACTTTTTGAACAACCCTCGTATACAATAATGCACGAAAAAATTATTTCCATTCTAACACGTCATGTAAAAATATCATAATTATTACATAGTTGGACTTTACGTTTGGTGATTAAATTCTTTCAGAGTTTCCAATCGAAACGTTCTTTAAAGGCTATTCCAGTGGGTTGAAATCTACGTGGGAACATTTTTGGAATAACGTATTTAAAAAAAAATTTTTTTAAAATTTGTTTTTCTTTTTTCCTTTATATTTTTCAAAGGGGGAAAAACAAAATATTATTATTATTAAAATGAAAATTTTAATCGTTTGCCGTCATTTAAAAAAGCTTCGTTCTTGATTTTGTTGGTTTTCACGTGTGTTAAAGCCCCCAAATTTTGGCGTCCGTAACAACACTTTACCCTCTTACAGTGTTAAACTGAATTAAAGAATTGGGTTTTGGTTATTTTTTTAGTTGACAATTTTTTTTATTTTTAATAGTTTTTTACAACAAAATCGACAAAAAAAAATTTTTTTGTTTTTAACCAAAAAAAACGGGGCCAAAATTTTTTTTGGTTTGAAAAAACACATGAGGTTTAAGAAAAGGCGAGGGATTGTTGCGAAAAATGCCGCTTGGCCTTTTTGTTTTTAAAAGAAAAATTTTTAATTGTGTTAGAATATAAAATTGTTCCACCGCTGTCATATTGAAGATGTTTTTTTTTCAGATAAACATGGATGTATCCCGAAAAGATTATTTGCTGAATACGAACGCAGTGAGCCTGGAATGTAACTGCCTTCCATGCTGATCAAAAGATGGTTTGAAAAGTGTCGGTTTCATGGGAATATGTCGAGACTGCAAGGAACTACCTCTGCAAAACTTTGTTTTTGAAAAATCATACAGGCGCGAAGCCATGTAGTAATCACATCGCTTGCATATAGAACCCATGCCCAGGATCAACGTAACAGACGTTAGTGCATAAATGAAAAAAGCATATGTCTGAAAACTGCGAGCCAACCATATGGAATAAAACCACTGGGAGTTCATGTAACAGATCACTAGAAACTCAGTGGCATGCTTATGTCTGGTGTTGCACTCGAAACATAAACGAATGCAAGCAGAATATTATTCCTGATATGCCAGTAAATGTTTCTCGTGCAGTTTAAAGATTTTGACAAAAAATGGAAGTGTTGTAAAGTTGGGGAATAAAATTATGAAGGGGTTTTGTCTAAAAAAAAAAAAAACCCAAAATACAAAAAGTTGTTTTGGGACAACGGTTTTTTTTAAGGGAAAAAAAAGCCCTTTTAGATCAGATTGTCGGTGATATCAAAAGCAACCGTTGTAAAAAGCAAATAAAAAATTGGGATTTAGGTTGCTTGCGAAAAAATTAGCCGGAAAAGGTGAAACGTTAAGTCTTTTTTTAAACCCCTTTTTGGGGGAAAAGCAAGTTTAAGTTTTCACTGATTGAAAAATGTCGGACCCCATTTTTTGGGCACTAGAAAAAATGAAAAAATAAGATTGTCAAAAATAATATGCATTTGACCATTCATTTTGTCGGAACGGAAAGCTTTAGCAGCTGAAAAAATAGAAAAAAGCTTTGGGGAAAAAAATTTAAATAAGAAAAACCCTTCAGTACTGAAAAAATGTGTCAATATGAAATCGCTCAAAAGTGAAATTTCCTTTTGATAAACGCAAATAAATGTTGTTGGGAAAGGGAATGGTTTTTTTCCCCCCGCGAATGTCATTTCTGATTTTAATAACAACAAAAATTAAACAATAGAGTAGCCCCTGGAAGCTGGGGTCAGAAAAAACCCTGACTTTTTGCCCACTCCCTGTTAAAAAAATTCAGAAAATAAAATTTGGGGTTTCCTTTCCTGGTGAAAAAATTTTATCCAGTAAAAGTCTTATACCCCCATACGGGTTTTTCCTTTGATGTCGCATAGATGGGGAGAAAGATTTTTTTGTGTAGCTTTTGTCAGGAAAAAGTAGAAATGGGCAAAAATTTTAATCCCGGGGAAGCTGTTTTTAATTTAGAGGGGAAAAAAATACGGGTTTTTTCTCCTGGGGTTTTGGATTACCTAAAAAATGTTATCGCCAGTGATGAATTTTCTGTAGTATTATTATTCGTAGGGAAAAAGCAAATGTGTTAAAATAGACTGGGAGGAAATTTGGCAAAATTTGAGGTCAAAGGGTGTGAAACCCCCATAGGAATCAAAGTTGGAAGTGGGACTTTGTTGTTTTTCTTATATCCCGTCGCAAAAATTTTCGATTGTCGAGCATTCAAAAAATGTAAAATCATGATTAGAGGGCATAAAATTTCCTATCAACAAAAATTGAAAAACATGAAATAATCCACGTTATATGTTAGTTGTTCTTCTGGCACAAAAAAGTTTTTTAAAAAATACAATAAAAAGTATTCAAAATGTGAAAAATGGATAATTGGATGTTTAAATGTGAAAAGTGCAATGTTGTAAAATTGTTATGATCAGTGGGGGGTCAATTTATCATTGGAAACATACTTAATACAAAAATATATATCGTAATCAAAGTTGATTTATCTTGGAGATATTATAGATATCCATCCAGTTGTTAGAAAAATGTATAATAATGAAAGAAAATATCTTTTTTTTTCAAATAATTGATAAATGGTGATCGTCATTTATATATCATTTCAAAGAACAAACTTTTTAATTACGTTTTTACTTGTCCAGTAAATATTTCCTTTTCGTATTTAATTAATACTTCTGCTTCGAAGTATTTAATTGATATTTCTGCTCCGAAGAAGTGTAAAAACTTATATTTCTTGCCTTTTTTGTAAATATTGTTTTGTTTTATATTTAATTACTATAAAAATTAATTTTGCCTTTTTTGATTCGAAGGAGTAAGAATGTTTCAATACATATAATAGATTTGTAATAATTACTTAATGATTAACGATTACTTTATTTGTGATTTTGAAAATAGTTTTTACTATTTAATGCCACATGGTTTTGATATCAGTGTATATTAAAGCTTTTTTGACCTTCGATATTTTTATTTTAGAATCTTCACATTCTTAATGCTACTTTCATATTGAAAAAAAAACTTTTTTAACAATAGGGGTATTTTAGTAAAATGGCATGCTATTTAGTGTGTTTTTGCCAAAAATTACAGGATATAAAATCTGTTTGTTGATTACTGAGATGAATAAAATTTTTTTGATTTTATAAAAATTTAGTGAAAAATTTCTTAACATCCCGGTTAAAAAACGTTTTTTCAATTCAGTTGAATTTACAAATTAAACTAAAAAAACGTAAAAAAAAATGTGAAAAAATAAAAAAAAAGTAAATTAGGGGGTTTCCAAAAGATTAAAAATTTAAATTGGGGAAATTTAGATTTTATTAAGGTTCATACACAATTAATTTTGCGCCTAATTCTTGTAATAGCTAAAAAAATTTCATAAGTTTGGTTGGTCGCCAATTAAAACTGCTACAGGTTTTTACAAAATTTTAAAATGTGAAAACTTTATTAGTAAAATTTTAAATAAACAAAAAATCCCTTTTTTTTTTTAAAAAAAGCCTTTGCCACTAAAAAAAATGTAAAAAAAAAAGTTACCCTTTTTTTGTATAAAAATTTGAATTTTCCCCAATAAGAGGATCTAGGAATTTTGGGGTTTCAATTCTGTTGGGGCATTTCAAAAGAAAGCATGTGCAGTGTGTCTCTTTATATAAAGGCCATGGTTTAATTTATTCAAATAAATAGGAATTTTTTTTACAGTATTTTTAGCTGTATTAAACTTTGAAAAAAGCAGTTGCAGTAAATTTCTTAATACTTCTTTTTCCATTAATCTTTCCTATTTCTGGAAACTTAAAAAAAACATTATAATTTAAAAAAAAAATCATTACAAAAATGTTGTAAATAAAAATTCCTTTTTTTGCGAAAATCTATTTTTTTGTATTTACACAGAAAATTATACGGGGTTTATTCTGGCCCGTTTTTATTCCCCTTGCAAAATTTTTATACATTTATTTTAAAAATTATGGATTTCTGATTACTTCTTTAAGCAAATTTATGAAGCTGGGGGCTGCAAAATTAATGAGTAAAAATTAAAGAAGATCCGGATATTTGTTGTTTGTTGGGTTTACGTCCAAAACCCACAGGTATAGGCCATTTTGGGGACTTCCCGCTTACTGGTCGAGGAAACCTCAGGTGCACTTCTGATAAGGCACGAAAAAAGGGGGAAACCCTTTAAAAACCACCGACGTTCGTAAGCTGTGGATAGCTTCATAATTGGGAAAAAAATCCAAATCCCTGCGGGATTCAAACCCCCGCAGCGGGGGGCAGGGGTTTAAGTCAAAGACCTTAAAACCCCTCGGCCCCCGGACGCCCCCCCTCCAGGTATGAAAACCAAAAGGAAACAAGAGGGGAAGATGGTTAAAGTTTTTGTTTACAGAGACATAGCAATTTATAAGATTGTCCGGCCAGCTTTAAAAAAATTATGAGAATTTTATTTTTAATATACAAACAAGACTAGGTACAAACAAAAAAATTGAACCCAAATTTGAATTTTATGGTCAATCAGGTAAAATTCATAAAATTTTTATGTTTCAATTTTCTGGATCTTGCTTAGCACGGTCTTACTATAAATTGACTTTATATCGCTTTTTTTTAATTTGACAAATGAAACCCCTTTTTTTTGTCCCTTTTGTACAGTTGAAATTTGGGAAAATTTTTTTAATATTTAAAAATTTTATATTTGTTTTAATGTTTTTTTGAACTTTTAAACTCTGACCTAGATAAAATTGATATAGTTTTACCCCCTTTTTTTTCCCTTTTGCAAAAAAATTGGGCTATGTGGGCCAGTTTTTAATGCAAAACAAAAATTTAGATTATGGAAAAAATTCATACGTTTAACAAAACGGGGTGACTCCTATCTAATGAAATGAAAAAAAAGGGAAAAAAATAAATTTAATTAATTTTTTAAAGATTTTTTTTAAATTTTATTTTTTAACTTTGGCCAAGGAAAAAAAGTAAAACCTTTTAAAAACGTAAAAATGCGAGCGATTTTTCCCCCCTTTGGGCGGAGCTCTTTTTAGTTTTCCCAGCTTTTTAAAAAAAAGTAAAGGGGTATTGGGAGATTTTTTAAATTTTTTAAATTTGGGGTTTTGTTGAAAACTTTTGTTTTAAAAAAAAAAACAAAAAATAAAAAAAAAAGGGCCCTTTTTCTTTGGAAATTTCTAAAAATGACTGTTTTTTGAAAAAAATTTTAGTTAAAAAAATTTAAATTTATTTTTTTACGCCTTAATGGGTTTTTTCTTTCCTTTTGGGCATGACAAAAACGGGTTCCTCGAAGGAAAAATTAACCATGTTTAAACCCCCAAAAGGGGAAGTGGGGGTTTTTTTGGGGGATGGATAAAAAGCTTAACAAGGGGGCCCGCAACCACAAAAGGGGTTTAAGCCAATTCAGCCATAGGGGAAATGCCAGGTGGTGCATCTCTTACCATCAGTGGAGGCCGTTTAATCCTGGCAAATGGGGAAAGTGCCCCGCTGACAACTGATCCAACCAGTATGTTTGTGACTTGAAATGTTTTATTATGTCCCCCTTCGTAAAAGAAGCGGTTTTTAGTTTTGTTTGTCTGTTCGTCCGTAGACCACATGGCTTTGCACTTGTTATCTTTAAAATTATTTATCACAACAAACTCTTTATATTTCACATACTGGTAGGTCATAACTACTATTGATTTTGGGGTCACTAGGTAAAAATTGAAGGTGACAGGGGCATTAAATGTCAGAATGGTTTCCGCTCTTTACACTTATGATAGCTTCCATTCAGTTTCAGGTCATACATTGGTCATTATTTTTTTTTCATAACTAAACATTCCATGTACCCATTTATGGCATGTTTCTATAACAAAATTACCTATAGTATGTGTTAAGGGCTAGAAAGGAGGTCAAATGTGCCGTGTCTTGTTTCTCTTTGTGATCACCTGTTGTCTTGTCCAACTTATAACCTGCCTTGAGCTGTCTGTAATTATCCAGAATTTCTCTTAGCATCATTATATCTTTAACCTCATAGTGCAATTTGACAAAATTCTAAAGAAATGATTTTAGGTGAGGTGTCTGGAGCTTAAAATAAAATTTTAAAATGAAATCTTTAAAAATCCTCTAAGAATATAATGCACAGATCTAAAGATAATGACTATAGCATATCATTATAACCTTTTGGTCCTCTACAAAAGTTATATATAATGAGTAATGCTCTTTGGATCAAGTCTGTCTGTTCGTTAAGGGTCACTTAGTATGGAAAAAGCCTTGTATATAAAAACAGATTTACATCATCATCTCCGAAACTACATATCCTTATGCTTAGGTGTTAGGTGTGAAGCTTTGCCAAATGAACTCTACAGAATTATATGTATCAAGCCGGTTGAATAAAAAATGTTCTGAATAATGGGACCATTTTGTTTAGCTCCACTATTCAACGAGGGGAGAGCTAATGTATCCATCCCAGCATCTGCGTCACACTTTCTTTGTGTTTTCATCTCCAAAGCTACTGAAGGGAGTGGGTTGAAAGTTCACACACTTACTTTATAGTATAACTGGAAATCATTGCATAAGGCACATTACATTGACAGAAATATGGCCCTATTTGAACTTCTAAAAATTCTACATTATCCAAGCTCGTGGGTTACTTTCAAGCACTGAGAATAGTCAAGTTTGCTGTCCTACTCAGAACTGACAGCTCTTGTTTCATACTGAGATTAGGAAATGATAAATATTTTATGATTTTCTGCCGATATCAATGCAACAGTTACTGTGATGAACTTAAGGGATATTTTGGATTATATTTATTTTGGACGCATTCTATGCAATTTATTGTCCCCGCCTTTTCGAAGAAAAAATGGGGGATATAGAAATAGGCTCCGTCGCATCTGTCCGACCGTCCGTCACACTTTCGTGTCCGGTCCATAACTTTGTCATTTATCAAAGGAATTTGAAATAACTTGCACAAAAGTTTGTTATAATAAGACAATGTGTCATACGCAACAACCAGACCCCTACCTTCAGGGTCAAGGTAGCTTTTTGTTCATTCAAGGTCAACATTTGTCTATTTGAGGGTATATGTCGTGTCTGTTCCATAACTTTCTTATCTTTGTAGGGATTTTGTAAATATTTGCCAGAATTGTTCACAATTATAAATGAAATGATATGTCATGCGCAACAACCGGTTACCTACCTCCAAGGTCAAGGTCACACTAAGAGGTCAAAGATTTACATAGTCTGTTATAGGGTATATTTGCGTCCAGTCCATAACTTTTTCATACATCAATGGATTTTTAAATACTTTGCACAAATAATCACAATAATAAGACGATATGTCAGGCGCAAAACATTGGTCCCCTACCTCCAAGGTCACACTTAGAGGTCAAAGATTAACATAATCATCGTTATAGGGTATATTTTGTGTCTGGATCTATAACTTCTTCATAGTTCAAGGGATTTTGAAAAAACTTGACACAAACAATTATAAGACGATATGTCATGCACAACACCAGCACCACAATCTCCAAGGTCAAGGGCACACTTAGAGGTCAAAGCTTAACATTATAGATTTTTAAATTCTGTGTTTCATTTTATTTCTTTAATAAATTTATTGATGCATTTGCAGATCTAGCATTGATCATAATATTGAACTGAAAGTCCTGAGATCCATACATCAATCTTTTGAAATAGTACAACTTTATGCTTCATATAAAACTTCCCTGAGACGGGGAACGTTGGTTACTCTGTTACAAATTCTTGTGTAAATTGTAAGTGTTTGTGAGTGGTTTAGGTCGTTGACTTTAAACCACTTGCCCCTTACCGCTGTGGATTCAAATCTTGACAGGGACTTGAGATTCTTTCATGCAAGGAAGCTATCTAGCTAGCTTATGGAATGTTAGTGGTTCTGCTCAGATGCCCGTGTGTGCCTGAAATAATGCGTGGAAGCGTTCCTGAGGTCTTCCTCCACCCGTCACCCCCAAAAAGTAAATTTTAAGGACATAATGCTTAGCTAGCTTAGATTATCTATCTATAATCAATTGATATTTCAAAAGCATCTGCCCAAGCAGCCTTAGATTATATTTATATCATAATGTATAACTTCAAAATAATTGTCAAATTGTCAAATTGCATTTCTTATTTCAGCTGGAATGATGTCAATACCTGTCTCAATATATCAAAGTCTTATGGCATCCCAGCAACAGGGAACACTGGATCTGGGGTCAACTGGTCAGGTGGTGTTCACACAGGCAACTACAAACCAGCAAGTCCAACAGCCTCAGATTATCACACAGCAGCAACTGGAGCAGCTGCAGCAGCTGCAGCAGCAACAAAGCCTCCAACAGCATTTAGAGGCTCACCAGGAGATTGTACATGTAGGGGAACCTCTAGGTGTACAGTTAAATCAACAACATATACAAGGTGCCAGTGGGGATGGATCAGATAGCTTGATAGCTACAGGAACTGTTGCATGTAAAACTGAGACTTCATAGTTAACAAACTGTTTGGATATTTTAATATGTATTCTTTATATTTGTATATAAGAGCCAATGTGTTCAAATTATGAAAATGTGACAGAAGGGGAAAATAACACCCCCAACTTTGTAATGTTCTGCCATATATCTATTAAATGAAATAAGTCTCTGAGGTGTTGAGTAAGGGGATATTGATCTTTACTTTACTAAATATCTTAAATAGAATTGTTCATCTTTCAGTGTGGACTAGGTAGCACTGTATGCTGTATGCACAGGTAA
This sequence comes from Ruditapes philippinarum, assembly GCF_026571515.1. Classification (NCBI taxonomy): domain Eukaryota; kingdom Metazoa; phylum Mollusca; class Bivalvia; order Venerida; family Veneridae; genus Ruditapes; species Ruditapes philippinarum. Next base: position 160,652 of record NW_026859211.1, read on the forward strand.
GCATTATATATGCTGAATTTCTGAATGTACAAAGGTTGCAAGAACGACATACACTGACGGAGTTTGAAAATGCATCCATTGTTTTTTTCTCTTTTTTATAAGGAAAGGCATATTCGATTTTTAACTTTTTTTGCAAACTGAAGGACACGTGTCTATAATGCTCATTTAAAATTGTTACTGTCACAGCCTCTGTTGAGTTTAAGTTGAAAACGCATGGTAACCTGCATTCACAAAAATCACAACCGACCTGTTTTATGAGCATAGTCCCAATCTCAGTCATGATCTCACTGGGATTGTTTAAGATTATGTCCCTCCTCCCGACGAGGACGTGAGGACGTGTGGGTTTTTTTAAAAAAACATTTTATATATTATTTTAGCTAAGCTTATAAATGAGGCGTTCAGTATCTCGTGTATGACCCATTAGCCTGAATGCTAGCAAGACACCTTTGTCTCATTGACAGAATCTTTGCAGCAATTGGATTATTATTCCATTCTTGCACTAAAATTTGTTGAAGCTACATTTCGTGGAGGTGGTATACGTGCATTAATTCTACGGCATAAATCGCCCCATACATGCTCTATTCGTGAGTCTAGCACATTAATTTGATTATATATTTTCATTATCAACTGACCAATTTAAAGCTTTAGTCATCAGCTAATGTTGGTATTTGTCTTTATTTACAATTCCTTTTAACAGCTTCAAACCAATGGGTACATTTTTTTGAAAACATAGTGGTCCTTTACACAAGTCATATAAATTATCATTGAATTCTGTATATGTAGGTTACTTGAACTTGAAATCTTGGAGAAACTCTTTGTCAGTATGTAGAAAGAAGCCAGACCTTTGATATATGGTAAATAACATGGCTTAGTGAGTCATTCATAAATGCCCTTAGAATAAAATTTACCCGCACTTTGATACTTTACTTAGTCTTACATAATATAACAACTTGTAATCTTCTTGCCTTTGTATATAAATGTCCCTGGATTCAGATGTTATCCCATTTTGTGGTTCTGTTTCAATTTATAGAGAAAAACGATTGAAACTTAAAACCAAAGAGATTGTCTATAATATGTTACATAACTTTTCCTTTTATAATATGTTACATAACTTTGCCAAGAGTTAGTCTTATGCATGTCATTTTTAGTTAATTGTTTTCAAAATAATCAGAATCAAGCTCTATTGACTTTAATACACTTATATTATGTGAAATATTTATTTGCCCATTATGTTGATTTATATGTCATGAATGTGACTCATTAATTGGAAATAAACTATTCGATTCTATTCTTCAAATCGTGGATCTTGCATAAAAAAGTCCATTTAGCTTCTTTGATTTAGTAATAGATTATTTATAGAGTTTAAGCATGCATGAATATTGAATACCCATAACAGGGTACATAGTATATGTTTGTCAAAATTCTTAAATGTATCGGAGATGTAGATATGTTATCTATGTATCTGAATGTGTAAATAAACTTTTGATTTATTTATTTCTTTTATTTATATTTCATTGCATACGATTAAATTGTATGTCAAAGTTTCAATGACAGGCATGTATAGTATGTACATATTAATTAATGTTCCTTAAAGATCCTGTATGTTTTGTGATTGATATTGTTACTGTATGTATCATACACTTGCAAAATGTTATATATGTATATAATTATGCAAATAAAACAATTTTCAAACATCCAAGAATATGTAAAATGTGTACTGCAAATATTTGTGCACATTATATTTAATCAATAAGTTACCTGCATTCATTTCTTATTGGAAAATTTGACTTGGAATTTATAGAAAATAAATTTCTAATTACCTCCCTTTATTTACGCAAAATGTTAAATTGGGTAATATCTTTATAGATAATGCTTATTTGAACTTACAAGATTGACAAATCTTAATTTGAGCGTCATATTTATGAAATAAAACCATGAAAAAAATGTGTTACAGGATCTTTAACCAATTACTTCATGAGCATTTTGTGAAAAATGACTGTTTTCATTGAAAAGCCCTGTTATAAGTTCAAATTGCTATGAAACTATAAAAAAGACTTCAAAACTGTTCAAACTTGGCACAAATGTTGACTGGACCATAGCCTTTGTAACGGCATACTCAATCTTATGTCCTGTTACCATGGCAACGAGGGGAAGTTTCAAAATTACCAAAAATCACTATTTTGTCAAAATGCTGCAATTTCTCAATGGATTGAGATAGAGCCAAAAGCTTTCAGCGTTGCTTACACGTTACCTTAAGGTCAACCTGAGGCTATTTAAGCTTCTCACTAGTCCAAAATTTTCGTGGAGATGAGGGGGTCAGAAGAGTCCCCCCAAGCAGAAGCTCTTGCACCCCTTTTTTATCTATTTGATAGGGGATGGCGCCGAAAAACTGATCACTTTTTTTTTACAAGTGTTTGAGGTCTAAATAGGTACATGTGTATTTTTCCCCACTATTTGAGGCCTCAAAGGGGTGGTGAAAAGACGTCTATATGAAGTAATTGGTTATTATTTATAATTTAAATGATGACACACTTTGTTTTAATTAATCTTTTTGTAAACATTACAAAACATGTTTATTTTTAACATGAACAGCAGTCTTTTATAAAAGGATATATTATCTAAATTTGCTTTCAAGGGAGATAATGTCACTGTGTCATATCTGAAAGACAAACATTACGCCCCCTGCGAACTAGAATTTAAACTTCCGCGTTCCAAGGTTCGGGTTGAAACGGACTTAAAAAAGGTGAGGATTTTCTACAGCTTTTCAGTATAATATTGCAAAATATATATTATGTTTAAGCACGATGAGTTTACTAGATAAAGTGAGGATAAATAGTTATACGAGCATATTTTAATTTTAAGATAAGTTAAATATGAGATAAAATGAAACAACTGAATAATATTAATCGGATCACGTGACTTCTCTTTGTTTTCGTAAAACACAAAATAAAACCGCTTAACCTTACTTAAAATGGTTTATTTAATTAATACTAAATAAACGTTTACAATAAAAGTTCAATGAAATATCCAAGATGAAAAGCTATTATGTTAAACTTGATAATGAATTGTACACTAGTTGATAAATACAATGTATGTGACATGTTTAGGCTTGCAAGATCGCATTGAGAAATGCAGATATTTGATTACGCAGGAACAAACAGTAGATACGGTGTATTTAATGTTAGTCATAAAGGTTTAAACATATTTATTTCCCATGAATATATATAATAATATATATTAATCTTTATTTCATATTGTTCAGAAGTTTGATATGTCGTCGGCGGAAAATTGATTAGTTATTTATTTTCATTTAAGAAAATGGAGGTATCTGGAAAGGTAACTTCGACATCAAAGACGAACTTTAACCTCTACTGTATTACGTGTGATACAGATGGATTAAAGGAGCCAGCTTACGGATTTTGTCAAGACTGCCAAGAACATCTTTGCAAAAGTTGCTTTCAACATCACAGAAGGTCAAGGCTATCTAGAAACCACGTACTGCTTGATAAAGACGCTATGCCAACACAACAAACAGCCGTTGACGTAAATACAGACGTCATTACTGACAACTGTACCAACCATAGGGATAAACCACTGGAGTTCTATTGTAACAATCACAAAACTGTAGCATGTTATGTCTGTGTGACACTTGAACACAAACAATGTAAAGTTGACTATATTCCTGATGTTTCAGGTAACATATCTGGCGAGTTGATAGATTTGAACAAAAAGATGGAAGATTTAGTCAAGAAATGTGAATATAACATTATGAAGGCTTCAGCTGCTACAAAGCAACTAGAACAAAGTCGTGGAAAAGTTGTTGAAGACATACGGCTCTTGAGAAAGGAAATAAACGATCGGTTAGATGAGATGGAATCTATGATGATAAAAGAAGCTGAAGCTGTTGTTAACACAGCAACCTACAAAATCAAGAATATCAAGGTTGTTTGTGAAAAAATAGCCGAGGAAGTGAAACGTTCACAGTCAATTCTTAATGCCCTGAAGGAAGCAAAAAAGCAGAATAAGCTTTTTATTGTAATGAAGAACGCCACACCACGTATGATGACACTGGAAAGTGAAGAAATACAGATTGTCAAAGATAATATGACATATGACGACATTCAATTTGACCGGAACGAAAAGCTGCTTGATCAACTGAAAAGTGAGAAAAACTTTGGAACAATTTCAACATACAGAAAACCATCAGAAGATACTGAAATATGTGCGAATAATGAAAGATCGCACAACGTGACTTTTCCTTCTGATAAAGAAAGAAGCAATGTCGTTGGGATGGTAATGGTTTCTGCCACAGAAATGGTCATCGCTGATTACGATAATAAAAATATTAAAATGATAGATGTAAACTCAGGATCGTTGTTGTCAGAGGAAACCCTGTCTTCAGCACCACGCGATGTTATAAGACTTCCGCAAAATGACCTTGCTATTGCATTACCGGGTGAAAAGTGTATCCAGATAATGTCTTATATTGATACAAGTTTGTCTTTAGATCGTCGTATAGATGTCAGAGAATTATGTAATTGTGTAGCTTATTGTAAGGACAAGCTAGTAGTGGGCTGTAATTATAATCTAGGAAAGCTGGTTATTCTGGGTTTAGACGGAAAATTGATTCAGGTGTTTGATACTCCTGGATTGTTTGATAGACCTAAAAATATTGTTATCAGCAGAGATGAGAAGTTCATGTATGTGTCCGATTACAGTAGATATATAGCTAGCAAGTGTATAAAGCTAGACTGGCAAGGTAATGTTGTACAAAGCTTCACGGATAAAGGATATAGAGGTCCTCAAGGAATACAGGAGTTGTCAGATGGTACATTGTTAGTCTGCTACAACGGCAGTCACAAAATTGTCAGATTGTCGAGCAGCTTTAAGAAATGTGAGATCACAGGATTAGAGAAAATAAACCTTTTCTTTCCAAATGCCGTAACATACAGTGAAAGCAATAACAAATTATATGTTAGCTGTTCTTCTGATAAGGTGTGGGGTTCAAATGATACAATAAAGGTGTTCAATGTGAGATAGATTATTAATATGTTTTGAATGCGAATATATGCTGAAATGTGACACATTGGATATAATCAGTAGTAGACAGATTATATTATTGGGAACATACTAAATTAAAAATAGACATCTTCTATTCAAAGTTGATAAACTCTAGAAATTCAGATTAATGTTTAACAGAAAAATGCATAATGAATGTAGATTATTATTTTTAAATCAGACTAATTATTAACTTAAGATCATCATTTATATACCATGTTAAAGAACAACCTATTAGTATGACTTTTCAATTAATCATTTAATTGTCCAGTGAATATCCCCGCTTTGTTTTTAATTGATAAGTCTGCAATGAAGGAATGTTAGCTGTTGTTTTTTTGTGTGTAAATAAAAATATTATGTTAAGTTATACTTTATTATACTAAACAAATGTGGTTATTCTCTTTCAAATGCCATAATAAAAAGGAATATGAATATTTCAATACGTACATGTGGGCAGAAAAGTGTTTGATTTGTAATAATTACTGCATGAGTGATCCTTGTTGACTTCATCAGTGATTTTGAAAATGATATAACTATTTGCATTTCACATGGTTTCAGCTGAATATGAACAAAATTGTTGACCATAGTTATTTATTTATATGTTACAGACTCTTTACATTTACAATGCTATATTTCATATTGATAAAAATGATAAACAATAGAAGCTTATCTTAATATTTGTGATAGTAATTGACATGCTATGTTGTGCTGTTTTTGCAAACAATTACTGAATATAAAATTCATGTTTGTATGATGTATTATGTACTGAGATGAATAAATTTGATTGATTGGATTCGATTTGATTTGAATTACGTTTACATCCCTGGTTAATCATACAGAGATTTTATCTTTTTCCATTTTGCCGTTTTGGATAGCCTTAGCAATACTGATGTAATTGATATTTGGTTAATTAAATTACAAATCTGTGGATGTTTCTTCATTCATTTTTCATCATTAACTCGTCGCCCTAATTCCATAATGATGTAAGTCGTATTTTTACCATTTTGAGAAAATCGACTTCAAAGATTTAACAGGCTATATCTTCACACTTACTCAACAAATTTTAATATAAAAAACATCATAGTGTGCAGAATTATTTTAACTTTTACACTTTTAGTTACGAAGAAGTTCCTGTAGACAGTTTTTTAAAAAATCAAAATAAAAGAAATGAAAAATCACTGAAAATATATTTTGTTGACAAAAATACAAGAACCAGAATGATGTAATAAGTTTCAGCAATGTGACCCTAAAATATCATTACATTTAGGAGTTAAAACAGTGTGAAATAATGACTATTTTACTGTTTTATACTGAAATTATATTAAATTTAGACGTAACTAGAAATTGAATGCTTTAACAAATAGTCTGGATCCACATTTATTTAGGCACCACAGAGCATGTAATGTAATCAGGATCAAAACAGTAAATTTAGTCTTAAAAGTCAATAATAGAAATCCAGACAATGCGGTGAAGTGTGAATAGCCACGAACAGGCATTTTAAGATTGAAATTGAACTCGGGCTTCATTATCTTATGACCATTTACATGAAATAGTGAGCCTTGCAAATGAACAAAAAAAATATTTATTTACTGATTTTGTAAAAGTATCACATTGAGTTAAACAAAATGAAATCAAAATTTAGGAACATCGTCATTGTATTGATATTTACCACATTAAATAGCAAAACTTTTATCATATGATATGCTATTTTCACATTAACATTGTACACTATAAAATATTTGGAATTCAGATTTACATTTGGTTTCGTTATTATATCATTAATTCATTCCAAATTCAATTTTGAATACCTGTTACTTGCATACAAACAGCATGTTGAACACAATTTGACTTACAAAACACACAAAAATGTTTGAAAGATGTAACTGCTTCAACTTTGAAAAACAACATTAACAATGAGTTCATTTCTCTGTAACATGAAAAAGAATAAACCTATGTATTTTACTTTTCTAAGAACAGCATTACTTAATATTTTGTTTTTAAAAAAAGAAAAATATGAAATACAACTCAAAGCTCACAAATTTTCAAAGATGCTACAGATCTGGATATGGTGTTTCAATGAACTACTGTACTTCAATTACTTCAAGTATTTATATATCAAGTGGCATACAACTTCTTTACATACAATAACAATTAAGTATACGTTTGCTATTAATGTTTTTAACTGAACTGTTTACATCAATAACTCATTCGTATAAAATCAATGGTCAATATCTAAGAGTTTCAGTCAAATATTAATTCTATTTTACTTCAACAAACATTTGATGAAACAAATATGACAATTTAAAGATTCCTTAATGTTTTATATGGTCTTAAGACTTTGTAACTTTTTTTCACGAAATCATTTTTTCTACGTTTCAATCAAATGACAATTTTTAACTAAGCATATTTTTTTTTCTTTTTAAAAATAGTTTTGGTAATGGATAATTTTCAGATCACAGGTTCGAATCACTTGATAATTAATTACAGGTAGTATTACATTACGAGTTGGAAGTAGATGTACCAGAATTATTTTTAACTTAGAAACTTAGATTAATTTTGCTTTGCATGTTCCAATTATTTAAGAAATTTTAGCATAAGATTATGTTGACAAAATGGTATAGACTGACACCCTGTTGATTTATGCAAAATAGCTGAGTAGGTCATTAGGGTGGCATTCTGTTTAATAAGTATTTGTTGTGCAAATGACATCTCTTATTCCATTTGTATTCAACGCTAAATGGTGCATCTGAGACAACTCGGTCTCAGCTTTTAAACTTTTGTTATAGGGATATTATCAACTTTAACCCACCATATAGGCTTTGACGTTTGGACGTACTGTTTTAAGAACACAAACGAGTGATGTAGGACTGAATACTTCTGCAATTTTAAAAGTGTTTTGTCTTTCTTCCTATATTACAGTGGGTATTGTTAACCACTGTGGATTGCATAATGCCTCGGACAGCAAAACTTTTGATTTTTTTGTGATCGTTTTATAAAAGTGCAGAATTTTGAAATTATGAAATTATAAATTATGAAATAAACATGATTAACATAATTTAACATCAGTTATGAGTGGTAAAGTTATATATGTGTAAATTTTATTCGAATCTCTTAGCACCAGTATGTTAATTTGTCTTATATAGTAAAAGAAAAACATTGTACAAAATGTAACAATGGCAGTAGTATGATTCCATTTGATGAGTTTTGTTTGTAAGTTAAAAGTATAAACAATCTTATGCAAAACCTGATTGTCCGTATTTAATGGTAACATTGATCAATCAATCATATAATCAATCACATATCAAGTTATTAACAGTTGATACTTGTGAATATTGAAAGTTTGTATCAATTTATCCGATTTCCATGCTATCCGAATTTCATAACACAGCATGGTGCTTTGAATTTAGCTCAAGGGTTAAGAGTAGTTATTATTTCTTTTTAAGGTTTGAAACAGTTCAATAAAAAATTAATCTATAGATAATTAGATAACATCTAAAGCTAAACACTTACATGTTATCAAGCAATATAAAACGTAAAATGTCATTCCTGATACCTTGAAAAATCAGCCATTTTGTCAAAACAGCATCACGTGACTAGAATCTTAACAAACTATTGGTTCAGAAGTTACGATATTATGGACTGTATTTTTATCACAATTTTTGGACTTATAGCACTCTGACCCATTCAATATATTGTAACAGGCAAGAACCAGAGTGATGTTGTTCTAACCATTAGATAGAGACAAAAATTACGAACATTTTGATACCAAACACTCATTTTTTTCAAAATTGGAGTTATACACTCTGGAATTAGGGCGACGAACTGTTGAATTCTGCTTAAACCGGTGATAAGGGGCCTAGACAATAGCTTGCATAAATTACTTAATTACTGCACGATATTCACTTCTTTTTGTAAGTTGATTAACATCTAACATGCCCTATCCATCATTTAGTGTCGGACGTTTTAAGCTATATTCTCTTATGTATCTGTATTTGTTTTTCTTTTTAATTCACACAAATTGTTTTCAAGTTTAAATAACCAAATCAGTGATAAGCATTATAATATGATGCACTATAATAATCTGTTAAAAGGACATTATGCCTCAGAAATCATTTCTTTTATTCTTGAGAAAGGCCGAACATGTGTTTAACAATTTCATTATTGATTCGGGCATGTTAGATGTCAAAAAACTGAAACAATAAATAAATATCGTGCAGAAATAGTTACCGTCCGTACTAAAAATAGGGCTGTATAGTATTTACAGACCCTTTAAAACTATCAACCGTTACGCTCTTGTAATTTGAAATGCAGTAGATGAGGGGTTACATGTACAAGTTTATTGAAATTCACTTTTTTAATGTACAAAGGTCAGGTTGATATATTGAAATATCACAGAAAATGGGTCCAGATCTGGAGGAGATTCTATTATAAAAACGGCTAATTATTTTTTGAAATATATGCATATAAATATAAAATCAAGAAAAAACCCAAAAAGATTTAAAATAAATGCAGTATGTTTAAACAATAGTTACATCTTGTTTATCAAGTTTATCAAGTTTATCTTGTTTTGGGACGGAGTTGAATAAATCAAACGAAAATTATGAATTATAAAAAAGGCAAATATCTATATTTAATGGCGATTTCCGCAAGTATCTTCAATACATTATTGCAGGTACGAACTGGCTTAGTAAAACTGACAACATTCAATAATCTTCTAAAAAAGGAAAGAAGGAGCGATCGGTCTCTCTTTGACAGTCTGCTTAAATACTTTGGCGTATGTCTGGCTTATAACTATTCAAATGACGTTATCCAATAAAAATTCCATCAGGCTATTCAAACAGACGGTATAAAAAGGGAATCTATAACTTTTTGACTCACAGAACAAGTGACGTCTAATAGATTTACAGGCACGTGGTTCCCTTTGTGAGGCTGACATTTTTGACAAATGCGCATTTAAACAAAAAAAGAGCCCTAAAAGTGAAATATTTTATCCATGTGAACTCAAATTCATGATAAATAATAGTTTGTCAGGCTTTCAATTTAAATATATAATGTTTATATTCAAGGTCAATTAGTGACGAGACTTCTAAGAATGAATAAATAAATTGCATTATGAATTTTATGTTTTAAATGATATGGTTTTGCCGTGTCATAGATGTCTGATAGTATATATTCCTTGAAATCAACGTGCATGTCTTCGTCCCGTAAATGTTCTTTTAGTATATCCTTAAATAGCACTCCCCTTCTATATCTGTTTAGTAACAGCACACGAAGACAGCACGCGCAGTCTAGCACGGACCATAGGGACTTGAAACACTGTAATCAAATTAAACGCAAACGGTTCTTACCGTATTAACAAAAAAATCCCAAGAAAATTCATGTATTCGCTTTGTAATAATTACCAAACCATCAATCTGAAAACAACTTTATGCGTTCGTCTGTTTTGAATAGAACAAGAACCCATATAATACTTTGGACATTGATTTTGCTTTTCGGAATAACTTTAAAGATCCTGTATGATTTGTGCTGTGTGTATACCACACTTACAAAAAATTATATATGTATATAATTATGCAAATAAAACAATTTTCAAACATCCAAGAATTTGTAAAATGTGAACTGCAAATATTTGTGCACATTATATTTAATCAATAAATTACATGCATTTATTTCTTATTGGAAAAAATTAACCTGAACTATCGTTTGCTTCTGTTAATGTTTGGCAATTTAGTTTGATGATTATGATAAAGTAATTTGTATGAAAGTCAAATACTACTTTGTTTACATTTTGCTACTTAAATAACAATTAAAAACAATTTGACATTCATAACTACTTTCTTGAGGTGATAAGCACCTGACTTTCTCTAATTTTATAAACGTTATAAAACCAATGTTTGCTATTTTAACAGAAGAAGAGAATATTCCTTTATGAAGTAATGTGCCTTTACCGTTCAGTAAAGAACAGGAAGTAAGGGTGGAAGCATAGCATAAAAGAGATGGACCGAGTGCCAAAAATGTAGTTGTTTTCTCACAAAAACGTGTTCATTGAAATACACTAAAAAGTATTTATACGTATCATAATAATTATGTAAATTTCAGAATAGTCTTCCAACAGTCTACATAAAGTCTGTTTTAAAATTCTACTGCCATTTCATGTTTTTATGCTTTCTGCTGTCACTTCTGATAGCTGTGGCGTCAAAGCGCACACTAACTAGATTGTGTCTCGCCGAAGAAACACGACGTCAGCGATATGTTTCATTAAACGGTCGCACGACGTTGTCAAAGACATACGTCACCGACAATAAAATGTCGTAGACTACGACACGTTGTAATTGTGTAAGCATACTACGACATTATAATTGTTGTCTTTTTAGAAAATCAAACTTAATACAAACCATATCAAGGATTGAAGCAATGTATAAAAACAGGTATTCATTATCTATATTGGGCTGTTGAAATATTTGATTATATAAAATATAATGTTGAATCCAGTTATCTTACCATTTTTCCACTTAGTCTCTTTCCATACTTTGATATAGTTAAGTCTGGTTTGTTTTGCTGGTGCGAGTGTACATCATTTGACAATGATTTGTACTTTTTATATCTCTTTCTAAGTATTTATAAAAAACAAAGCTTTAATACGTGTGTGTGACGCTTAGATCAAGGGAGCTTAACGTCATAATGTACGTGACAGACACAGAGAGTTGTTTCCCTTGTATACTAGAATATTCAATCTTACGCGTTTCAAAGTTCAGGTTGAGACAGGTTAAAATAAAGCTAAGACATTTTTTATTTTGTCTCCTTCAAATTGTAAATAATATTTTTATGACCTTATGAACGTTTGCTTAACGTTATAATCATTTTTCTCTATTTAGATTTTATAGTCCTACCTTTCATGTAAATACAAATATAACAATACTAAAAAGTTAAATCATCTAGACTTTGTTCTTTTTTGATACAAAAGAGTTTTATTTATTCAAATTGAAATAGGACACTATCTTTTAAAGAATTCATGGAATTATACCTGTAAACCAAGTTACAATAAAAAGTCGCGTAAATCATATTGGTTTAACAATCAATCGATATGTTGAATAAGAAGCACATTAGATATAATCGGTTGTTGCCTAAACAAAATTGTTTAAAATCGCTCGCCTTTTAATTCAGTAGACAATGGTTACTCGTAATTTATCATATACTTTGATCATATCAAGTTTGTCATGAAAGAGACAAATAAATTGTAGAGTGGATATAGTATATAAAAAGAGGGCTTTTTCCGGCGGTATAAACTCTCAAATTGGATATCCGAAAAGGTAATGATGTTGCTTTCATGAAACCCCATTGGATCACTCACTTTTAGATCTGATCATCTGGACTAAAATATTCAAGTTATAATTATTAAGGTGTTTCTTAATAGCGTATATCAATGTGAAACATTGAATATTTAACATATAAATAACAATGTGGCTGTAACTGTCAGCTAATTTTAACTTTATACTATGTTAGTTAGGAAATAGAGATCAATTCTGAGTGCAATGTTGTAGAAATATGCACGGTTTGAGTTCAAATGCGTAGTAATAACAGGCCTTAGTGATTAATTACAAAGCATTTGAACAAAAAAACGTGGATTATTATACATTATCACACACCCGTGCCGATTTTGCGACTCCGTAAATATGGTATTGCACGGCCGTGCATATATTTTGACGTGACGTCATTAGCGTTATACAAACAAAGAGTAAAGACGCGCTAAATGTTAGCGTTATACTATAGGCGCGTCAATGAAAAATTATTCTTATTTCACTTTAAAAGGTCTTTATTTTGGGTATGTGATAAATAGAATATTAAATTCGTGTAAGTTCATTACTGAATTTATTGCACTCGTTGAATAAAATAATATTATGCTCGCCAGAGGCTCGCATAATATAATTTTATTCAACTCGTGCAATAAATTCAGTATTGAACTTACACTCATTTAATATCCTCTATATAATGCATGAAGAATTAATATCTATTTCCATTCTAACACGTCATGAAAAAATATAATAATTATTACATAGTTGGACTTTATGTTTGGTGATTAAATTTGTTTTCGCCTCAGAGTTTCCAATAGAAACGTTCTTTAAAGACTGTTCCAGTGGGTTGAAAAATCTTAAATCTACCGTGTGTAGAATAACAAATATTGAAAACGTTGATTAAACTTTGTTTGTTTATTTTATTTCACTTTATATTTTTCAACCAAAATACAATGTAATAATAGTGAAATAAATGTGAAATTTAACTCGTTTGCGACATTGAAATAGCGTTCTTGATTCGATTGTGTTTGCACGTGCTGTTTAGCGCTACATTGTGACGTCACGTAAACAAAACTGTAAACCTCTATACAGTGTTATCGACTGAATTAAAGATATTGGTGTTCGAATTAATTTTCTTAGTTAGACCATTTTCTTTCATTCTAAATAGTTTTCACAACAAAATCCGACAAAAAAATGTTTTTTTTTTATTTATCAGATTTTCAAACAAAAAGGCGCCGTCAATGTGTCGGTTTAAAAATACACAGAGAGGTAATAAGAACGACGAGTGCATTGTTGTAGAATAATGAACGCATCCGGCCTTCTTTGTTTATACAGAGAAATTTCCGATAGTGTTAGAATATGAAATTGTTACACCGCTGTCTAATTGAAGATGTCTTTTTCAGACAAACATGGATGAATCTCAAAAGATTATTGCTGAAACGAAGCAGAGCCTGGAATTATACTGCCTTCCATGTGATCAAGATGGTTTGAAAGTGTCGGTTCATGGATATTGTCGAGACTGCAAGGAACACCTCTGCAAAACTTGTTTTGAAAATCATACAAGGCCGAAGCCATGTAGGAATCACATTCTGCTTGATATAAACGCCATGCCAGATCAACTAACGACCGTTAATATAAATGAAAAAGCATATTCCGAAAACTGCACCAACCATATGGATAAACCAATGGAGTTCTATTGTAACAATCACAAAACTACGGCATGCTATGTATGTGTTGCACTCGAACATAAAGAATGTAAAGCAGAATATATTCCTGATATGCCAGGAAACGTATCTGGTGAGTTCATAGATTTGGACAAAAAGATGGAAGTGCTAGTCAAGAAATGTGAAAGTAACATTATGAAGGCTTCAGCTGCTAAAAAACAACCAGAACAAAGTCACGGAAAAGTTGTTGAGGACATACGGCTTTTGAGGAAGGAAATAAACGACCGTTTAGATCAGATTGAATCGGTGTTGATGACAGAAGCTGAAGCTGTTCTTAACACAGCAAACTACAAATTGGAGAATATTAAGGTTGCTTGCGAAAAATTAGCCGGAAAGGTGAAACGTTTACAGTCATTTCTTAACGCCTTGATGGAGGAAAGCAAGCTTAATAAGATTTTCACTGAATTGAAAAATGTCGGACCACATTTTATGACACTAGAAAGTGAAGAAATACAGATTGTCAAAGATAATATGGCATTTGACGACATTCGATTTGATCGTAACGGAAAGCTACTTGAGCAGCTGAAAAGTGAGAACAGCTTTGGAACAATTTCAACATACAGAAAACCATCAGCAGATACTGAAATATGTGTCAAATATGATAAATCGCTCAACGTGGAATTTCCTTCTGATAAATCGCAAAGTAATGTTGTTGGGATGGCAATGGTTTCTTCCACGCGAATGATCATTGCTGATTATAATAACAACAAAATTAAAACAATAGATGTAGAAACTGGAACGCTGGTGTCAGAGAAAACCCTGACTTCAGCACCACTCGATGTTACAAAACTTCCAGAAAATAAACTTGGTGTTGCTTTACCTAATGAAAAGTGTATCCAGATAATGTCTTATACCGATACAAGTTTGCCTTTAGATCGTCGCATAGATGTGGGAGAAAAGTTTTTTTGTGTAGCTTATTGTCAGGACAAGCTAGTAGTGGGCAGAAATTGTAATCCAGGAAAGCTGGTTATTCTAGATTTAGACGGACAAATGATACAGGTGTTTGATACTCCTGGATTGTTTGATGGACCTAAAAGGATTGTTATCAGCAGAGATGAGATGTTCATGTATGTATCTGATTACTCTCGTAGCAAAGATAGCAAGTGTGTAAAGATAGACTGGGAAGGTAATGTTGTGCAAAGATTTGAGGATCAAGGATGTGAAGGCCCTATAGGAGTACAAGAGTTGGAAGATGGTACTTTGTTAGTTTGCTTATACTCCAGTCGCAAAATTGTCAGATTGTCGAGCAGCTTCAAAGAATGTAAGATCACTGGATTAGAGGACATAGACCTTTCCTATCAACAAATTGTAACATATAGTGAAAGTAATCACAAGTTATATGTTAGTTGTTCTTCTGAGCACGAAAATGTTTTAAAGCATACAATAGAAGTATTCAAAATGTGAGATGGATAATTGGTATGTTTTAAATGTGAATATATGATGCAATGTGGTAAATTGTATATGATCAATATTAGACACATTTTACCATTGGGAAAATACTAAATACAAAAACATATATCGTAATCAAAGTTGAGATGTCTTGGATATATTATAGATATCCATCCAGTTGTTTGAAAAATGTATAATAATGAAGGAGAATATCTTTTTTTTGAATAATTGATAAATGGTGATCATCATTTATATATCATTTTAAAGAACAACCATTTTTATTACATATTTACTTGTCCATTAAATATTTCCTTTTCGTATTTAATTAATACTTCTGCTTCGAAGAATTTAATTGATATTTCTGCTTCGAAGAAGTGTAAAACCTATATTTCTTGTCTTTTTTTGTAAATATCATTTTGTTTTATATTTAATTACTAAAAAAACTTAATTTTGCCTTTTTTGATTCCAAGGAGTAAGAATGTTTCAATACATACAATAGATTTGTAATAATTACTTAATGAATAACGATGACTTTATCGGTGATTTTGAAAATAGTTTTACTATTTATATGCCACATGGTTTGATATCAGCTGTATATGACAGCATTTTTTGACCTTCGATATTTATTATCTTGCAGAATCTTCACATTCTTAATGCTACATTTCATATTGATTGATAAAAAAATCTTTTTTTAAACAATAGGAGGTTTACATCATTATTTGTATATTATATTATGTATTGTGATTGTAAAATGGCATGCTATTTAGTGCTGTTTTTGCCAATAATTACAGCGCATAAAACTCATGTTTGTATGATGTATGATGTACTGAGATGAATAAATTTGATTGATTTGATAAAATCTGAGTGAAATTTCGTTAACATGCCTGGTTAATAATTCGTTTATTCAATTCAATTGAGTTGTTTACAATAATTAAACATAAACACGTAAATAAAATAATATGTGAAAAATAAAAAAAGTAAATAAGGGTTTCACAACAATTAAAAGATTAAAAAATTGGATGTTAGTAATTTGTTAAGGTATCAGACACAATTAATTTCACGCCTAATTGCGTTGTAATAGCTAAGAAATATTATCATAATGATGTGTAGGATTCGCCAATTAAATCTGCATAACAGAGTCTTTACAAATATCTAAACTGATGAAATCTTTAATTAAAGTAATATATTAAAGTAACTATAACAAGATCGCATTTGTATTAAAAAATGCTTTGCCACTAAAACAATGTAACAAAAGAAGTATACCCTTTTATTTGTATACATTTGAACTTTGCCATAATGCAAGAGGATCTAGTGAATTTTGGGGTCAAGATCATAGTTGAGCATTTCAAATGAAAGACAATGTGCAGATGTGTCTCTATTCATATACAAAGGCCATGGTGTAATAATTGATTCAAAATACAATAAGAATTTTGTTATTTACTGTATTATTTAGCTGTATTAAACTTTGAAATGCAGTTGCAGTAAAATTCTTAAATGCTATATTTTTATTAATCTTTACCTATTTCTGAAAACATAAAAAAAACATTCATAATTTAAAATCATCATTACATAAATGTTGTAAATAATAATTTCCTTATAATGTGCTCAGCTCTTTCATAAATATCCCTGCAAAGCAAACATTACTCTTTAGGTCATGATCTCTAATCATACCTAAAGATAGAATCTTTGAAAGCAAACATTTCTCTTGCCATTCAAGGCCAGCTGCATGATTATTAGATTAGAACGTGTTTATAAAGTAATAATACAAAGTCGGTAGATCTCACCATATGTCGACATAAAGTATTTGAGTTGTAAAAAACATATGTTATGACTTTAATTTATTGTGGATACAATTAATATAAACGTAAAGCTTGACTTTTAATCAGAGAAAACGGTGATCTACTCTAAACAAGTTTAATATCGATTTCTTTGCGAAATGGGGTAATTAAATAATATGATAAAAACATATCAATAGCTGACGGAAAATCAATCTTCCTTTTGAACATTGTAATTGATTGACATTTTTTTTCATTTGAGAAAATATTTATTCCTAACAGAAATGGCTGGTTAAATAAATTGAAAACATTAGATACATTAATAAATCAGTGGTACACAGGATACGAAAATAAATCTTATTGTAAAAGTATAATATTGATAGAAAAGAAATTTGAAATTTACAAAAATCTGCCTCTTGAAACTGGAAATTTGCATAGGTTTCCTTAAGAACATAGAAAATGCATTATTTGCAATCAAAACATAGGGGATGACTTTTATCTTCTATTATATTGTCAAAATCTAACTATGAGAAGAAATCTCAATATAACAAAGTTTGAAAGTTTAATGAATACTAACCATTTTATGGTGTGGTATGTAAACAATTTGCATACTTTTTTGAATTTTGATTTTATTGTGTATTAATAACAATTTTACACAAATATTGTAAACCCAGAACAAACTTCAGACTTTTCTGTATGTTCATTAAGGGCTCATTAGTGTGATCAACTTTAAAAATTTACCAAATCAAAAATATCAATTTATCTTAAGTAGTGCTATTAATATCATTGTGTTACTTAAATTTCCATAATAAATATTGATAGATTCAACCAAAAGATGTAAGATGTGGTCCTTTATATTTGGTTAGATATTAATTGTTACACCACAGTCTAATTATATATTGTCTTCTTTTAGAAAGAAATGGAGAAATGTTGGAAGACCACTATCGACACAAAGCAGAACCCGAAATTAAAGTGTCCTCCATATGATAAAGATGGTTTAGGCGAGTCGGCTCATGGATATTGTCAAGCATGTTTTCAGTTTGAAGGATCACTTAATGTGAAGTTCCCCTCTGATAAATCACAATGTAATGTCTGTGGGATAGTAATGATAACAGCAACACAAATGATCGTTGACTACGGGAATAAGAAAATTAAAATGATTGATGTAAACAAAGGGACTCTGGTATCAGATGTATTTCTATCATCGGGACCAGAAGATGTAATAAAACTTCCAGGAAATAACTTGCTGTTGCATTGCGGTTTGAAAACTGTATTCAAATTATTTCTTATACTGACCAAAGTTTGACACAAGATCTTCGTATAGATATTGGATATACATGTATATGTTATTGTGTAGCTTATTGTCAAGACAAACGAGTGGTAGGTTGTAATTCTAATCCAGGAAAGCTGATTATTTTGTATTTACACAGAAATATCATACAGGTGTTTGATGCTCCTGGACTGTTTGATTCGCTTGCAAAGATTGTTATCAGCATTGATGAAAAGTTCATGTATGTATCTGATTACTACTCTTTAAGCAAGTTTATGAAGCTGGACTGGCAAGTTAATGATGTACAAATATATGAAGATCCAGGATATTTGTTTGTTTGATTGGGTTTTACGTCACACCGACAGAGTATAGGCCATATGGCGACGTTCCAGCTTTACTGGTGGAGGAAGACCTCACGTGCACTTCCGTGCATTATTTCAGGCACGAACGGGCACCTTAATAGAACCACCGACGTTCCGTAAGCTAGCTGGATAGCTTCATCACATGAAAGAATCCAAAGTCCCTGTCGGGATTCGAACCCGCAGCGGTGAGGGGCAAGTGGTTTAAAGTCAACGACCTTAACCACTCGGCCACGGACGCCCCAAGATCCAGGATATGAAAGACCAACCGGAATACAAGAGATGGAAGATGGTACGTTATTAGTATGCTACAGAGACAGTAGCAATATTATAAGATTGTCGGCCAGCTTCAAGAAAATATATGAGAATTTGATTTATAGATATACAAAACAAGACTAGCTACGAAACAAAGATATTGAACAATTCAGACATGATGGTCAAGGTCAAGTTCATGAAGTTTCATTATGTTTCATATAGCAATGAGATCTTGACCTTAAGCACGGTCTTACATATAAAATTGAACCTTGATATCAGCTTACCTTGATAATTTGACAAAGTGACCTACTTTCTTGTCCTTTGATGTACAGTTAGAAATTTGGAATATTTGCACAGTTTTAAATGTTAATTTGAACTTTGATATCATCTGACCTAGATAATTTGATATAGTGACCCACTTTCTTGTCCTTTGATGCATAAAATTTGGACTATGTGCACAGTTTCATATGCAAAACAGAACATTGAACATTATGGAAATGATTCATACGTTAACAAAACAAGTGTGACTAGACCTATCTAATGAAATGAAAAAAACGAAAACAGAAAATTTAATTAATTTTTCTAAAGATTTATTTAAACCTTTTATTTGTTTAACTGCAGAAAACGTAAACCTGTAGAAAACGTAAAAAATGTCGAGCGTTGCCCCGTTAGTCGGTAGCTCTTTTTAGTTGCTAGCTTTGAAACAGTAAGGATATTGCAGATTTGATTTGATTTATGTTATGTGTTGCAAACGTCTGTTTTAAAGAAAAACAACAATAAAAAACAGGCTTATCTTTGGATATCTAATAATGACTGTATATGAAACATTTCAGTAAAAAATGGATTGATTTATATACGCCTTAATGTTTTGTCTGCCTATGTCATGTACAAATACAGATACCTCAAGAAAATATAAACCATGTTAGCAAAGATGTGAGTGGTGGTTTACAGGCTATGGATACAGCATTAACAACCCAGCAATCACAAGAGGTTCAAGCTAACTCTGCTATAGTGGAAATGCCAGGTGGTGCACCTCTTACCATCAGTGGAGGCCGTTTAGTCCTGGCAAACTGCCCCACTGACAACTGATCCAACCAGTAAGTGTTTGTGAATATTTCATTATGCCCTCCTTCGAAAATGAGGCGGTATATTGTTATGTTTGTCTCTTCGTCGGTAAACTACATGGCTTTGCACTTCTTATCTTAAAAAAATATTTATCACAAGGTATAGGTCATAACTACTATTGATTTTGGGGTCACTAGGTCAAAAGTGAAGGTGACAGGGACATTAAATGTCAGAATGGTTGCCGCTCATTATACTTATGATAGCTTCCATTCAGTTTCAGGTCATATATTGGTCATTATGTTTCTTTTTTCATAACTAAAAACAATTCCATGTACCCATTTATGGCATGTTTCTATAACAAAATTACCTATAATATGAGTTAAAGGCTAGAAAGTCGGTCAAATGTGCCGTGTCTTGTTTCCCTTTGTGATCACCTGTTGTCTTGTCCAACTTATAACCTGCCTTGAGCTGTCTGTCATTATCTTATCCAGAATTTCTCTTAGCATCATTATATCTTTAACCTCATAGTACATTTTGACAAAATTTTGAAGAAATGATTTTAGGTGAGGTGTCTGGAGCTTAAAATAAACTTTAAAAATGAAATCTTTAAAAATCTTCTAAGAATATAATGCACAGATCTAAAGATAATGCCTATAGCATATCATTATAACCTTTTGGTCCTCTACAAAAGTTATATATAATAAGTAATGCACCTTGGATCAAATCTGGCTGTTCTTTAAGGGTCACTTAGTATGGAAAAAGCCTTGTATATAAAAACAGATTTACATCATCTTCTCTGAAACTACATATCCTTATGCTTAGATATTTGGTGTGAAGCTTTGCCAAATGAACTCTACAGAATTATATGTATCAAGCCGCTTAAATAAAAAATGTTCTGAATCATGGGACCATTTTTTTTAGCTCCACTATTCAACGAAGGGAGAGCTAATGTATCCATCCCGGCATCCGCGTCACACTTTCTTTGTGTTTTCATCTCCAAGGCTACTGAAGGGAGTGGGTTGAAAGTTCACACACTTACTTTATAGTATAACTGGAAATCATTGCATAAGGCACATTACATTGACAGAAATATGGCCCTATTTGAACTTATAAAAAATTCTACATTATCCAAGCTCTTGGGTTACTTTCAAGCACTGAGAATAGTCAAGTTTGCTGTCCTACTCAGAACTGACAGCTCTTGTTTCATACTGAGATTAGGAAATGATAAATATTTTATGATTTTCTGCCGATATCATGCAACAGTTACTGATGAACTTAAGGGATATTTTGGATTATTTTATTTTGGACGCATTCTATGCAATTTATTGTCCCCCGCCTTTTCGAAGAAAAAAGGGGGATATAGAAATAGGCTCCGTCCATCTGTCCGACCGTCCGTCACACTTTCGTGTCCGGTCCATAACTTTGTCATTTATCAAAGGAATTTGAAATAACTTGGCACAAATGTTTGTTATAATAAGACAATGTGTCATACGCAACAACCAGACCCCTACCTTCAGGGTCAATGTAGCTTTTGTTCATTCAAGGTCAACATTGTCTATTTGAGGGTATATGTCGTGTCTGTTCCATAACTTTCTTATCTTTGTAGGGATTTTGTAAATATTTGCCAGAATTGTTCACAATAATGAAATGATATGTCATGCGCAACAACCGGTTACCTACCTCCAAGGTCAAGGTCACACTAAGAGGTCAAAGATTTACATAGTCTGTTATAGGGTATATTTTGCGTCCAGTCCATAACTTTTTCATACATCAATGGATTTTTAAATACTTTGCACAAATAATCACAATAATAAGACGATATGTCAGGCGCAAAACATTGGTCCCTACCTCCAAGGTCACACTTAGAGGTCAAAGATTAACATAATCTGCTATAGGGTATATTTTGTGTCTGATCTATAACTTCTTCATAGTTCAAGGGATTTTGAAAAAACTTGGCACAAACAATTATAAGACGATATGTCATGCACAACACCAGCACCACAATCTCCAAGGTCAAGGGCACACTTAGAGGTCAAAGCTTAACATTATAGATTTTTAAATTCTGTGTTTCATTTTATTTCTTTAATAAATTTATTGATGCATTTGCAGATCTAGCATTGATCATAATATTGAACTGAAAGTCCTGAGATCCATACATCAATCTTTTGAAATAGCACAATTTTATGCTTTATATAAAACTTCCCTGAGACGGGGAACGTTGGTAACTCTGTTACAAATTCTTGTGTAAATTGTAAGTGTTTGTGAGTGGTTTAGGTCGTTGACTTCAAACCACTTGCCCCTTACCGCTGTGGATTCAAATCTTGACAGGGACTTGAGATTCTTTCATGCGAGGAAGCTATCTAGCTAGCTTATGGAATGTTAGTGGTTCTGCTCAGATGCCCGTGTGTGCCTGAAATAATGCGTGGAAGCGTTCCTGAGGTCTTCCTCCACCCGTCACCCCCAAAAAGTAAATTTTAAGGACATAATGCTTAGCTAGCTTAGATTATCTATCTATATCAATTGATATTTCAAAGCATCTGCCCAAGCAGCCTTAGATTATATTTATGCAATAATGTATAACTTCAAAATAATTGTCAAATTGTCAAATTGCATTTCTTATTTCAGCTGGAATGATGTCAATACCTGTCTCAATATATCAAAGTCTTATGGCATCCCAGCAACAGGGAACACTGGATCTGGGGTCAACTGGTCAGGTGGTGTTCACACAGGCAACTACCAACCAGCAAGTCCAGCAGCCTCAGATTATCACACAGCAGCAACTGGAGCAGCTGCAGCAGCAACAAACCCTCCAACAGCATTTAGAGGCTCACCAGGAGATTGTACATGTAGGGGAACCTCTAGGTGTACAGTTAAATCAACAACATATACAAGGTGCCAGTGGGGATGGATCAGATAGCTTGATAGCTACAGGAACTGTTGCATGTAAAACTGAGACTTCATAGTTCACAAACTGTTTGGATATTTTAATATGTATTGTATATTTGTATATAAGAGCCAATGTGTTCAAATTATGAAAATGTGACAGAAAGGGAAAATAACACCCCCAACTTTGTAATGTTCTGTCATATAAATGTATCTATTGAAATGAAATAAGTCTCTGAGGTTTTAGGTGTTGAGTAAGGGGATATTGATCTTTACTGCACTAAATATCTTAAATAGAATTGTTCATCTTTCAGTGTGGACAAGTCCATTCATAAATTATAGGGAAAATTTCCAAATAAGTATTAACTGAATAGTGTAAAGTGCACAACATGTTGTGTATTCTTATCTTTGTTTGAACTGGTACCAGGTAAGCGTTACATGTATATATGCTGAAAAACTGTACAAAGCTTGCAAGAACGACATACACTGCTGGACATTGGAAACGCATCCATTGTTTTTTACCTTTTTTATAAGGAAGGGCGTATTTGATTTTTTTGCAAACTGAAGGACACATGTCTATACTTCTTATTTAAAATTGTTACTGTCACGACTCTATTGTTGAGTTTAAGTAAAAAATGTGTGGTAATCCGCATTTACAAAAATCAAAACCGACCTGTTTTATGAGCATAGTCCCAATCACAGTCATGATCTCACTGGGATTGTTTAAGATCATATCCTTCCTCTACGACGAGGACGTGTCGGGGACGTTGGTGGCGTTTTGTATAAAACATTTTATATATTATTTCAACTAGGCTTATAAATGAGGCGTTCAGTATCTCGTGTATGACGCATTAAGCTGAATGCTAGAAAGACACCTGACTTATTGCAGCAATTGGATTATTATTCCATTCTTGCACTGAGGCTTGTTGAAGTTGTGCTTCATTTTGTCGAGATGGTTTACGTGTATTAATTCTACCGCCGAAATCGTCCCATACATGCTATATTGGTGACATGTCTGGTGACATCGCTCGCCAGTCTAGCACATTAATTTGATTATATATTTTCATTATCAACACTATGTTTAGACCTGACCAATATAAAGCTTAAGTCATCAGCTAATGTTGGTATTTGTCTTTATTCACAATTCCTTTCAACAGCTCCAACCCAATTTTTATTCAAAACATAGTGGTCCTTTACACAAGTCATATAAATTATCATTGAATTCTGTATATGTAGGTTACTTGAACTTAAGTTAAAAGAATTGAAATCGTGGAGAATCTCTTTGTCAGTATCTAGAAAGAAGCCAGACCTTATATATATGGTAAATAACATGGCTAAGTGAGTCATACATAAATGCCCTTGGGATAAAATTTACCCACACTTCTGATACTTTTCTAAGTCTTACATAATATAACAATTTGTAATCCTCTTGCCTTTGTATATAAATGTCCCTGGATTCAGATATTGTCCCATTTTGTGGTCCTGTTTCAATTTATAGAGAACAAAAACGATTGAAACTTAAAACCAAGGAGTTTGTCTATAATATGTTACATAACTTTGCCAAGAGTTAGTCTTATACATGTCATCTTTAATTGTTTTCAAAATAATCAGAATCAAGCTTTATTGACTTTAATACACTTATATTATGCGAAATATTTATTTGCCCATTATTTTGATTTATATGTCATGAATGTGACCTATTAATTCGAAATAAACTATTCTATTCTATTCTACAAATCGTGGATCTTGCATAAAAAGTCCAATTAGCTTCTTTGATTTAGTAATAGATTATTTATAGAGTTTTAGCATGGATGAATATTGAATACCCAACAGGGTACATAGTATATGTTTGTCAAAATTCTTAAATGTATCGGAGATGTAGATATGTTATCTATGTATCTGAATGTGTAAATAAACTTTTGATTTATTTATTTATTTTATTTATATTTCATTGCATACGATCAAATTGTATGTCAAAGTTTCAATGACAGGCATGTATATTATGTACATATTAATGTTCCTTAACCAATTACTTCATAATTTCTCAAAATGCTGCAATTTCTCAATGGATTGAGATAGAGCCAAAAGCTTTCAGCGTTGCTTTCACGTTACCTTAAGGTCGACCTGAGGGCATTTAAGCTTCTCACTAGTCCAAAATTTTCGTGTAGATGAGGGGGTCAGAAGATCCCTTTCAAACCCCCCAAGCAGATGCTCTTGTACCCCTTTTTATCTATTTGATAGCGGATGGCGCCGAAAAACTGACTACTTTTTTTACAAGTATTTGGGGTCTAAATAGGTATTTTTTTCCACTATTTGAGGCCTCAAAGGGGTGGTGAAAAGACGTCTATATGAAGTAACGGTTATTATTTATAATTTAAATGATGACACACTTTGTTTTAATTAATCTTTTTGTAAACATTACAAAACATGTTTATTTTTAACATGAACAGCAGTTTTTTATGAAACATTGTACTTAAAAATCTATCTAAATTTGCTTTCAAGGGAGATAATGTCACTGTCATATTTGAAAGACAACATTACGCCCCCTGCGAACTAGAATTTAAACTTCCGCGTTCCAAGGTTCGGGTTGAAACGGACTTAAAAAAGGTGAGGATTTTCTACAGCTTTTCAGTATAATATTGCAAAATATATATGTTTAAGCAGGATGAGTTTACTAGATAAAGTGGGGATAAATAGTTATACGAGCATTATTTTAATTTTAAGATAAGTTATATGTGAGATATAGTGAAACAACTGAATAATATAAATCGGATCACGTGACTTCTCTTTGTTTTCGTAAAACACAAAACAAAACCGCTTTACCTTTAGTTAAATTTAATTAATACTAAATAAACGTTTACAATAAAAGTTCAATGAAATATTCAAGATGAAAAACTATAAAGTTAAACTTAATAATAAATGTGACACTAGTTAGCTATGTGACACTAGCTAGCTGATAAATATGGGACGTGTTTAAGCATGCAAACTAAATTCTTTCAAGATCGCATTGAGAAATGCATATTGATATATTGGATTACAAACAGTTGATACGATGTATTTTATGTAAGTCATAAAGGTTTAAACATATTCATTTCCCATGAATATATATAGTAATAAATATTTATCTTTTTTTTTCATATTGTTCAGAACTTTGATATGTCGTCGGCGGAAAATTGATTAGTAATTTATTTCCATTTAAGAAAATGGAGGTATCTGGAAAGGTAACTTCGACATCAAAGACGAACTTTAACCTCTACTGTATTACGTGTGATACAGATGGATTAAAGGAGCCAGCTCACGGATTTTGTCAAGACTGCCAAGAACATCTTTGCAAAAGTTGCCTTCAACATCATAGAAGGTCAAGGCTTTCTAGAAACCACGTATTGCTTGATA
Source organism: Ruditapes philippinarum (assembly GCF_026571515.1). Lineage (NCBI taxonomy): Eukaryota > Metazoa > Mollusca > Bivalvia > Venerida > Veneridae > Ruditapes > Ruditapes philippinarum. Next base: position 187,115 of record NW_026859211.1, read on the forward strand.
AAGACGCAATGCCAACACAACAAACGACCATTGACGACGTAAATGCAGAAGTAATTACGGACAACTGTACCAACCATAGGGATAAACAACTGGAGTTCTATTGTAACAATCACAAAACTGTAGCATGTTATGTCTGTGTTACACTTGAACACAAACAATGCAAAGTTGATTATATTCCTGATGTTTCAGGTAACATATCTGGCGACTTGATAGATTTGAACAAAAAGATGAAAAATTTAGTCAAGAAATGTGAAAATAACATTATGAAGGCTTCAGCTGCTACAAAGCAACTAGAACAAAGTCGTGGAAAAGTTGTTGAAGACATACGACTCTTGAGAAAAGAAATAAACGATCGGTTAGATCAGATGGAATCTATGATGATAAAAGAAGCTGAAGCTGTTGTTAACACAGCAACCTACAAACACAAGAATATCACAGTTGCTTGTGAAAAAATAGCCGAGGATGTGAAACGTTCACAGTCATTTCTTAATGCCTTGAAGGAAGCAAACAAGAATAATAAGCTTTTCATTGAATTGAAAAATGTCAGACCTCGTTTGATGACACTGGAAAGTGAGGAAATACAGACTGTTAAAGAGAACATGACATATGACGACATTCAGTTTGACCGGAACGAAAAGCTGCTTGATCAACTGAAAAGTGAGACAATCTTTGGAACAATTTCCACATACAGAAAATCATCAACAGATATTGAAATATGTGTCAAATATGAAAGATCGCTCAACGTGACATTTCCTTCTGATGAAGAACAAAGTGATGTTTTTGGGATGGTAACGATTTCTGCTTCACACATGATCTTAGCTGACTACGGAAATAAAAAAATTAAAATGATAGATGTAGACACAGGAACGCTGGTGTCTGAGAAGACCGTGTCTTCAGCACCATGGGATGTTATTAAACTTCCACAAAATAAGCTTGCTGTTGCATTACCTAATGAAAAATGTATCCAGATAATGTCTTATAATAATACAAGTTTGACATTAGATCGTCGTGTAAATGTCGGTGAAGAGTGTGATTGTGTAGCTTATAGTCATGACAAGCTAGTAGTAGGCTGTAATTGTAATCCAGGGAAGATAGTTATTCTGGATTTAGACGGGAAATTGATACAGGTGATTGATATTCCTGGATTGTTTGAAGAACCTGAAAAGATTGTTATCAGCAGTGATGAGAAGTTCTTGTATGTGGCTGATTACATCAATATCATAGATGGAAAATGTACAAAGATAGACTGGCAAGGTAATGTTGTAGAAAGCTTCACGGATCAAGGATGTGAAGGTCCTAAGGGAATTCAGGAGCTGGAAGATGGTACGTTGTTAGTTTGCTTCCGTGAAAGTAACAAAATTGTCAGATTGTCAAGCAGCTTCAAGAAATGTGAGATCACAGGATTAGAAAGAATAAACCTTGATAGTCCGCAGGCCGTAACATTCAGTGAAAGAACTCACAAATTATATGTCAGTTGTTCTTCTGAGAAGGAGCGTAGTTCAAATGATACAATAAAGGTTTTCAATATGCAATATAGTATTGCGAATATTTGCTGCAATGTGACACATTTAATGTGATCAGTGATAGTGACACGTCAACTTATAGGGTACAAACTAAACACACATCTTGTAATCAAATTTAATAAAATATTGATATTCAGAATAATATTTTATTACAAATATATATATTAAAAGTAGATAGCATCTTTCAATTCCAAAAAATTAATAAATTATGATGATCATTTATTTATTATATGTTAAAGAACAATGGTCTGTTAATTTGAATTTTCAGTTACTTATTTACTTGACCAATAAATATCTCCGTTTTGAATTTAATTAATATGTCTGCTCCGAAGAAATATTAACCTTTTATTGCTTGTTGTGTTGTTTTTTTATCTATTTATTTTATTTTTTGTGTGTAAATAAAATATCATTATGTTGATTTATACCTTAATATAATGAACAAATGAGCCGCGTCACGACAAAACCAACATAATGGGTTTGCGACCAGCATGGATCCAGACCTGCCTGCGCATCCGCGCAGTCTGATTAGGATCCATGCTGTTCGCTTACAAACCCTATAACAAGTAGAGAAACTGATAGCGAACAGCATGGATCCTGATCAGACTGCGCGGATGCGCAGGCTGGTCTGGAACCATGCTGGTCGCAAACCCATTATGTTGGTTTTGTCGTGACGCGGCTCAAATGTTGTTTATATGACAAAACAAGAATACTTCAATACATGTGGGCAGATAAATGTTTGATTCATAATAATTACTAAATCATTCACGGTGACTCCATCAGTTATTTTGAAAAAAAAAATTCAAATGTCACATGGTTTGATATCAAATGAATATGAAAGAAAACAATTAAAAAAAAAATAACTAGTATGTACATTTATAACAAGGTCTTTACAAAATATCTAGACTAATGAAATGATAAAGTCAAAGTAATATGATTGGACGACTATATTTTTATATTTTATAAAATGAAATACCAATCTACATCATTCTATCACTAAATATAGACAGACGGACGGACAAGTTGAAAAATCTTCACAAAAATGTACCAGTTGAATAATCTAAGTTTTACTGCATACATAAGAATTTCAACTTAGTCTATAAAACGTATGTCAAGGGTCAACTATAAATCCAAGAGACGAGCGAGGCATGCGCAAAATAACGAGATGTAGACATAGCTGGACTCTTTGACAATAGTCCTGAGTTGCTGTATTGAATTTCGCATTTCCTGATTGATCTTTGTATTTGTTTTTTTCACGATAAAATTTAATTGCTTATAAATTCATTGTGGGAATGTTTGTGAAAACAATTATTGGTGATATGCGTTGTACTCTTCTATTAAAAAAATAACGGTTCACGGATCATTGTCATCAACAACATCAACAACAACAACAACACAAAAACATCATTATTCTTCTAAATTATATATATTACCAGTAAATGGTATTAGTTTGAGTAAGCATTTTTCTTTCGTTTTCATTTCAAGTTATTATACAACAGACAAGGGAAGGCCGAAGGGGAGAAACTTTAACTTTGGATTTTATCATATGAGGAACCTATCCAGCTAGCTTTTGGAACGCGGAACGTCGATGGGTTAATTTAGGTGCATGTTCGTGCCTGAAATAAAACATATGAGATCACCTGAGGTCGTCCTGTACCAGTAAAGTTGGAAAGTCGCCATATGACATATACTGTGTTGGTGCGACATAGCCCATCCCCATCCCAAATATACATATATTTATAAAACAAACGTTATATCTGCTTACAATGATAACCACCGTATGAAAACATCTGCGAATGATTTAAAACTCAAATTGTTACCATTTCATGTTAAATGTTGAAATCTACTTAGACCGGTGCAAGGGGCATGTACGGTAGCTTGTATATTCTTCTATCGTCTATGAACAGGCTCAATCATACAGAGATTGTTATCAATACCAATTTTGTCCGTCTGGAAATCCTTAATAATACTGATGTAATTGATATTTGGTTGAATAAATTACAAATCTTTGGATGTTTCTTCATTCATTTTTTCATCATTAACTGTTGAATACTGCCTAAACCGGTGATAAGGGGTCTATTCAGTAGCTTGCACAAATAACTTAATTACTGCACGATTTTTACTTCTTTTTGTATGTTTTTTTTTAATATTTAAAATGCCCTATCCATCATTTAGAGTCGGACGTTTTAAGCTTTATTCTCTTATGTATCTGTATTTGTTTTTCTTTTTAATTCTCAAGTTTAAATAACCAAATCAGTGATAATCATTATAATATGATGCACTATATTAATCTGTTAAAAGGACATTATGCCTCAGAAATCATTTCTTTTATTATTGAGAAAGGCCGAACGTGTGTTTAACAATTTCATTAATGATTCGGGCATGTTACATGTCAAAAAACTTAAACAATAAATAAATATCGTGCAGAAATAGTTACCGTCCGTACGAAAAATAGGGCTGTATATTATTTACAGACCCTTCAAAACTATTAACCGTTACGCTCTTGTAATTTAAAATGCAGTAGATGAGGTGTTACATGTACAAGTTTATTGAAATCCACTTTTTTAATGTATAAAGGTCAGGTTGATATATTAAAATATCACAGAAAATGTGTCCAAATCTGGAGGAGATTCTATTATAAAAAAGGCTAATCATTTTATGCATATAAATATAAAATCAAGAAAAAACCCAAAACGATTTAAAATAAATGCAATATGTTTATACAATAGTAACAGGATTAAAGCCACTAACTTAAGACTATGATTCAAAGTTTATCTTGTTTGGGGACGGGGTTGAATAAATCAAACGAAAATTATGAATTATATAAAAGGCGAATATCTATATTAAATGGCGATTTCCGCAAGTGTCTTCAACACATTATTGCAGGTACGAACCGGCTTAGTAAAACTGACAACATTCAGTCATCTTCTCAAAAAAAAAGAAATAAGGAGCGATCGGTCTCTCTTTCACAGTCTACTTAAATACTTTGGCGTATGTCTGGCTTATAACTATTCAAATAACGTTATCCAATAAAAATTCCATCAGGCTATTCAAACAGACGGCATAAAAAGGGAATTTATAACTCTTTGACTCGCAGAGCAAGTAACGTCTCATAGATTTACAAGCACGTGGTTCCCTGCGCTGAGGCTGACATTTTTGACAAATGCGCATTTAAACAAAACAAGAGCCCTAAAAATGAAATATTTTATCCATGTGAAATCAAATTCGTGATAAATAATAGTTTGTCAGGCCTTCAATTTAAATATATAATGTATGTTTATTTACAAGGTCAATTAGTGACGAGGCTTCTAAGAATGAATAAATAAATTTCATTATGAATTTTAAGTTTTAAATGATATGGTGTTGCCGTGTCATAGATGTCTGATAGTATATATTCCTTGAAATTAACGTGCATGCTTTCGTCCCTTAAATGTTCTTTTAGTATATCCTTAAATAGCACTCCCCTTCTATATATGTTTAGTAACAGCACACGAAGACAGCACGCGCAGTCTAGCACGGACCACTGGGTCTTGAAACACTCGCAAACGGTTCTTACCGTATAAACAAAAATTCCCAAGGAAGTCCATGTATTCGCTTTTTATGATCATTGGTGAAAATAATTACCAAACCATCAATCTGAAATCAACTTATTGCGTTCGTCTGTTTTAAATAGAACAAGAACGCATATAATACTTTGGACATTGATTTTGCTTTTCGGAACTGTATGTTTTGTGCTGTGTGTATACCACACTTGCAAAAAAGAATATGTGTATATAATTATGCAAATGAAATAATTTTCAAACATCCAAGAATATGTTAAATGTGAACTGCAAATATTTGTGCACATTATATTTAATCAATAAATTACATGCATTCATTTCTTATTGGTAAATTTTACTTAGAATTAATAGAAATAAATTTCTTATTATCTCCCTTTGTTTACATGAAATGTTAAATTGGGTAATATCTTTATAAATAATGCTTAGTTGAACTTACAATATTGACAAATTCTAAATTTGAGCATCATGTTTATGAAATAAAAATATAAAAAAAATTGTTTTACAGGATCTTTAATATTTCCTGAACTACTGGCGTCATAAAATACTGTTTTACTTAGTTAATACGGGTACTCTGCAGATTCTAGCGTTAAATCAGCTGAGTAACATTAAAGATAAAAAACAACTGAATTGGGCAAAAATGTGCAGCACACGTTATACTCGAAAAGTTCAGTGCCATTTAAGTAATTCATATGTTCAAACTTACAAGAAATTAATGGTTTTATAATGACAGCTATCTTTTATTTTTGCAGTACTTTAATACTTTTGGCGTTTCTTAAAACTGCACCTATAATTGTTTCTATGCGCAAGAAAATCTTTTCATAAAGCCCGCTTTTATTTTCTCAAAGTTTTTTAATCTTTTTTATTTATTTATTTCCATTACTTATTGATCGATCATTAACCTGAACTATCGTTTGCTTCTGTTAACTTTTGGCAATTTAGTTTCATGATAATGATTTAGTAATTTGTATGAAAGTCAAATACTACTTTGTTTACAATTTGCTACTTTGATAACAATTAAATTAATTTGACATTCATCACTACTTTCTTCAGGTGATAAACATCTGACTTTCTCTAAAATCATTATACAAATGTATAAACGTTATGAAACCAATATTTGCTATTTTAACAGAAGAAGAGAATATTCCTTTATGAGGTTATGTGCCTTTACCGTTCAGTAAAGAACAGGTAAGGGGGAAGCATAGCATAAGAGATGGACTGAGTGCCAAAAATGTAGCTTTTTTCTCACAAAAAGTGTTCCTTGAATGACACTTAAAAGTATTTATACGTATCATAATAATTATGTAAGTTTCAGAATAGTCTTCCAACAGTCTACATAAAGTCTTTTTTTAAATTTGTTTTGCCAATACATGTTTTTATGCTTTCTGCTGTCACTTCTGATAGCTGTGGCGTCAAAGCGCACACTAACTAGATTGTGTTTCGCCGAAGAAACACGACGTCAGTGATACGTTTCATAAAACGGTCGTACGACGTTGTCAAAGACATACTGTAGCGCCGATATATGTCCAAACGTCGAAAAATGTCCAAACGACGATAAATGTCCAAAAATTGACGATAAATGTCTCAATCGCCGATAAATGTCCAAAACTCCTTTAACGATAAATTTCCAAAAATTAACGAAAAAGGTCGCAACAAATTAGGTGCTCATAAATGTCCAAATCGGTTAACGATAAATGTCTCAACTTTTCATATGTTAATTGCACTTATTTCTATGATCAACAGTAATGCATCAGCCAGTTATAAAGGTTTCCATAGGGATTAAAAGTACCGATTTAAGTAGCGTTCTCACCAGCATCCAGGCAAAGCCCAGATCCACCCAGACGATCCGGATGAAAATATTGTTGCAGTCTCAATAACCCTGTAGCACTACGGCGATACCCTTT
>NW_026859212.1:0-13592 GCF_026571515.1 Ruditapes philippinarum
TCCGCGCAGTCTGATCAGGATCCATGCTGTTCGCTATCAGTTTCTCTACTTGTTATAGGGTTTGTAAGCGTGTGATGTGTTTTAAAGAAGCTAGTGATTTGTTAATTAGTTTGTTATTTGTAATTTATTTATTCATTCAAGTACTGGTTTATTTTATAATATATTATGTTTAATTGGATATTAATACAAAAATTATTGTGCATTTAATTCTATTGATATTTGATGTTTTTTCATCCTTATTCATTTTGATTGATCTAGATAATAAGTATTTAGCTCTCGAAGATTTTTATTATTTTTTCTTTGTCTGATTGCAAAATTGGCACAGACCAGGGCCTTAGTTTACACAGAACAGTTGTGAAAAGTGAGAAGAATGAAGTACAATACCTAGACCCTAGATATTTGGCATGTAGCAACACCTTGTGGTCCTCAACAAAAGTGATATAAATTATGGCCTTTATGTCAATATTGGCCCAAGGGGTCACTTAATTTGTATAGACTTATACAGTAAAAAATATTTTAAAATACCTCTTCAGAAACTACAATTCCTATAGTTTAGATATTTGGCATGTAGCATCAACTGTTATGTTCTGATCTGATCAACTTGCAGTCCTCTACAAAAGTAATATAAATCATGCCCCTTTGATCAAAATTGACCCCACCCTGGTGGTGGTGGGGGGGGGTGCACTTAGTTAATAAATACATGTGAAGGAAAATACATTTTAGTCTTTTTTAGTGAGACTACCATGATAAAAGCTTAGATATTTGGCATGTAACTTTGCCTGGTAGCTAGCTTACGAAATTACAACGGTGGTTCTACTCAGGTGCCTGTTCGTGCCTGAAATAATGCACGGAAAGGCATCTGAGGTCTTCCTCCACCAGTAAAGCTGGAAAATCGCCATATGACCTATTCTGTGTCGATGTTGGTGTGAGGTAAAACCCTTTCAAACAAACATTGTAAAATACATTCAATTTAGTCTTCTTGTGTGAAATAACAATGCTAAAAGCTTCAGTATTTGTCACGAAGCATTTCTTAGCAGACATCTTCATTTTTGTTTTAAAGTTATGCAGGTTGGGTAAAAATTGACTTCATTACTGACTTGAACATTGAAAAATAGAAATTTTGATCTTTTCTAGCACTGTATCTCAAGTGAGCGATTGAGGGCCATCATGGCTCTCTTGTTTGTTGTTTGTTTTTTTTTACACCAGCTTTTACATGTTTTACATATTATACCTTGGAGTATATGCAAATACAGCATTTTTTTTCTTTCTTTTTACCTAGAACTTTATGTCTGAGCCCTAAGGTTCATCATATAATCATGTATGAGGTGATTTAGCTGAATTTGTTACGGATTTTACACAGCTTTAAATCTGGAACAGTCCATTTATAGATTATATTTCCATTTTAAAATACTAAAATTTATCACAAAAGTATTTGTTATTGATTCTACTAAGCTTTAAATTTGTAACAATTACAGTCTATTTAAATATTAATGGATTTCCATTTTAAAATACTAAAATTGATCACAAAAGAATTTGTTATGGATTTTTACTCAACTACAGTCCATCTGAATAATAAGAGATATCTGTATTAAAATTCTAAAATTGAGCTGTCAACATGAACTTAGAATCTGGTCCAGCTGCACAATTTACTGGTATATTAGCTTCAGCCTGGCTCTAGACTGCATGACAAAAACTAAATGAGTTACAGTGTTCTGTTAGATTAATGGCTAAGGAGGTATGCAGACTTAAGTTAAAAAATATCAATAATTAAAGAAAACATTGAATTTTTTATGCAAAAAAGGTCAGAAATTTCCTTTTTTCTCTCTCCAAAATTCTAGTACCAGGGTTACTTCTGTTGTAAGAGATATACATGTATCTACAGTCATGTTTTGACAAGTTGTCTGTAATTTCCCACACTCTGAATTACTAGTTCCATAGTTATCATTGTTTAAGATATATGAGCCACGTCACAACAAAACCAACATAATGGGTTTGCGACCAGCATGGATCCAGACCAGCCTGCGCATCCGCGCAGTCTGATCAGGATCCATGCTGTTCGCTATCAGTTTCTCTATTTGTTATAGAGTATGTAAGCGAACAGCATGGATCCTGATAAGACTGCGCGGAAGCGCAGGCTGGTCTGGATCCATGCTGGTCGCAAACCCATTATGTTGGTTTTGTCGTGACGCGGCTCAAATGTACTTGACAGGTAAAAGTGACTGTTTGATGAAAAGATTGATCTCAATTAGCTGACTAATTCCCGGTCGTTGGTCGCGTTGAGCAAAAGTCACTTAATACAAAAAAGATATATATAGAAAATGATCAGGGGTAATTTAAAGTGGTCGGATAAGGCAAAAGTTGCTTTATACATTACTGATATATAGAGAGAAAACGATCGGGGGAATTAAAAATACAGTGGTCGCATAAGACAAGTTGGTTAATACATATGGGCAAGTTAGACTTTATATCAAGAAATATAATATTTGCCATTACTAGTTGTTGTTTTTATATATCACAGAATTTCTGTATACATGTATACAACTACAGTATGTTTTGTTAATGAATGTTTTAAATGATATTAGTGAAATTGAAATAAAATGATTCTTCATAAATCTGTTTATTTTTTATTGTTTTTATTCATAAAATGAGCCGCGCCATGACAAAACCAACATAGTGTGTTTGCGACCAGCATGGATCCAGACCAGCCTGCGCAGTCCGATCAGGATTCATGCTGTTTGCTTACAAACCCTATAGCAAGTAGAGAAACTGATAGTGAACAGCATGGATCCTGATCAGACTGTGCCGATGTGCAGGCTGGTCTGGATCCATGCTGGTCGCAAACCGACTATGTTGGGTTTTGTCATGACACGGCTCAAGTGTTAAAGGAGCTCTAAGCTTGACAACATAAATCTGAGTTATGGCCCCTGATTTTTTTATGCATTATGTATACAAATTTCATTTGCTCCATTTCTCTGTAACTACTGACTGGATTTCAGTGAAACATTGTAAGAACATTCAATATCATCAGGGGGTATGACTATATCATTTGCATGACCTGATGAGAGCATTCAAGTCAGAGTTATGGCCCCTGATTGTTAATGCAGTATAATGGCAAACAGAGTAATGTTTTTGTTTCTGTGCTATTTCTGAGCAACCACTTAGTGGACTTTAAAGAAATTGTGGGAACATTCAATACCAACAGGAGATGCACATATAATTTGCACGACCCAGTCAGACCACTCAACAATTAGTAATGGTATCTGATTAGTTTTGAAGCATGTATACAGATAGACACTTATGTTTCCATGATATTTCTCATTTACTGCTTTGTGGATTTTAAAGAGACTTCATGGAAACCATCATTATGAAAAGGAGATGCAGATATAATTGCCAGTTAGAATATTTAATACAAGAGTTATGAACCCTGAATAGGTCAAATTAAACTGTAATGTGCTTTACTGGTTAATTTGTTTATACCTTTGCTTTTGATTAAGTGATTGTTGTCATACTTGGACATAACATTTTGGGCAACATCTCCAAATTGAATATGACCTTGACCTTAAATTTAAAATTAGTTAATTTTGCTAAAATTGGCAATTACTTTGTAATTGATCTCGGCAGAATAACTTTTGAATGATTTCAATGATTCTGATTATAATTGGCATACATTAGAATGCTATATCAAAACACAAGGTATGTTCTATTTTCTTTGCAATCTAGTAAATCTACTCATTATAGGAAGAGTTATGCCCTTTTTTTTTCAACAATTCATCTATGAAACTATTGGTTTAATTGTGTATATAATTGGTCAAACTCCTCACAGTGATTACCTCCCTTTACAGATTGTAATCACTGCCTTCGCAGACGTCACATAATGATGAAAGTCACATGACGTTATGCTGAAATTCAAATGTCAATTTACATAGAAAATTACTATTATTATTATTAATATTACATAGAAAATCTAACGTCATTTTTCTCTGTCTATTTTATTTTTTACTTTTTGTACCTACGTTTAGTTTATCAAAAGTATACAAAATTATGAAAACTAAATTCAAAAGCTTAAAAGTATAAAAAAAACCAGAAATTCTGATATATCAGACCGTGGTGGCAGAGACCTCTCACTGCGTAGAAGATTGATATTTGGTATCAATACACTGATTTAATTTTCTTTACAATCAGTTAATCGCAACATTGATTTAATTGATTTCATATATTTTGAAAATTAAAATCAAGACTTGTTCACTTATCTTCTATTGCCAATACGTTAACTTGCTACCTGGGAAAAAAAATTAAGACTATATTTTTTCATTTACATGTTCATGTTTATATTTGATGGAAAAATCATAATCTTAGTGGTAAATAAATTTGCTATCTTTCTTTAAGGCAGATTTTTGTCAATGATATCTTCTTGAAAAATTTTCCATCAGGCATTATTTGCCCTACCTCAGAAGACCTTGTGTCAATTCATTTTATATCAAAACACAGGTCAAATTTGATTTTCCCAGCAATTTACTTATTTTTGATAGAGCTATGCCCCTTTCTAAGCATTTTTTTTGAAGAATTTTTATACGCCCGTTTGAAAAACGGGACGTATTATGGGAACGCCCCTGGCGGTCTGGCGGCATCCAATTTTGTCCGGAGCATATCTCCTACATGTATGGAGGGATTTTAATGAAACTTCATAGAAATGTTCACCACTATGAGGAGCAGTGTCGCGCACATGAACCAGGTCTCTAGGTCAAAGGTCAAGGTCACACTTAGAGCTCATTGAAAAATGCTTGTCCGGAGCAAAACTTCCACATGTATAGAGGGATTTCAATATTACTTGGCACAAATGCTCACCATTGTGAGGCGGAGTGTCGTGCGCAAGATTCAGGTCCTTGCGGCCAAGGTCAAGGTCACACATAGAGGTCAAAGTTCAGATAAAAATATGAAGATGTGTATATGGACCATTTAGTCATCATTTATTGAGGGATTGTAATACAAATGGTCATTATCAAGACTATGGCTGTGATACATATAATTTAGGTCAATATATACAAGGTCAAGGTCACTAAAGATGATGAAATATCCAGATTTTGTCCGGAGCATATCTCCTACACGCATGGAGGGATTTTAATGAAATTTCATAGAAATGTTCACCATTATGAGAAGCCATGTCACGCACATGAACTAGGTCTCTAGGTCAAAGGTCAAGGTCACACTTAGAGCTCATTGAAAAACGCTTGTCCGGAGCAAAACTTCCACATGCATAGCGGGATTTCAATATAACTTGGCACAAATGTTCATTATTGTGAGGCGGAGTGTCGCGCACAAAATCCAGGTCCCTGCAGCCAAGGTCAAGGTCACACATAGAGGTCAAAGTTTAAATAAAAATATGAAGATGTGTATAGGGACGATTTAGTCATCATTTATTGAGGGATTGTAACACAAATGGTCATTATCATGACTACGGCTGTGACACATGTACTTTAGGTCAATATATGCAAGGTCAAGGTCACTAAAGATGGTGAAATATCCAGATTTTGTCTGGAGCATAATATTATCTCCTACATATATGGAAGAATTTTTATAATACTTTATGGAAATGTTCACCACCATGATATGTATTGCTCCATGCATGATCCAGGTCTCCAGGTCAAAGGTCAAAGTCACACTTAGAGCTCATTGAAAAACGCTTGTCCGGAGCAAAACTTCTACATTCATAGGGGGATTTCAATATAACTTGGCACAAATGTTCACCATTGTGAGGCTGAGTGTCGCACGCAAAATTCAGATCCCTGCGACCAAAGTCAAGGTTACACATAGAGGTCAAAGTTCAGATAAAAATTTGAAGATGTGTATAGGGTCCATTTAGTCATCATTAAATTTTATTGATGGATTGTAGCACAAATGGTAACTATCATGACTACAGGTGTGACACATTTAATTTAGGTTAATATTTGCAAGGTCAAGGTCACTGGAGATGATTAAATATCCAGATGTTGTCCGGAGCATATTTTCTACATGCATGGAGGAATTTTAATGTTACTTTATAGAATTGTTCACCACCATGAGACGTAGTGCCCTGCACATGAACCAAGTCTTTAGGTCAAAGGTGAAGGTCACAGTTAGAGCTCATAGAAAAACGCTTGTCTGTAGCAAAACTTCTACATGCATAGAGGGATTCAATATAATTTGGCACAAATGTTCATCATTGTGAGGCTGAGTGCCGTGCATAAAATTCAGGTCCCTGCGACCAAGGTCAAGGTCACACATCCTGTGCATATCTTCCCTACTGATTTGTTTTAAGGTTCATTTAACAACACAGTGCCAAGAATAAAAACTTGCTTGCTAGATAACACTTATCCATAATGCCCCCATCTCCATCTAAAGCTTTCGTAAACGGGCGTATTTTGTGACTACGGCACCCTTGTTTAAAGTTGTGTTTTATACTCGGCATATCACAACATGGGTTTTATTTGATTTTCACGGCAATGAAAATACCACTGAAAGAGTTATGTCCCTTTTCAATGTGTTTACATATGAGCCGCCTCTTGACAAAACCAACATAATGCGTTTGTGACCAGCATGGATCCAGACCAGCCTGCGCATCTGCCAAATTACCAACCCTATAATAAGTAGAGAAACTGATGGTGAACAGCATGGATCCTGATCAGACTGCCCGGATGCACAGGCTGGTCTGGATCCATGCTGGTCGCAAACGCACTATGTTGGTTTTGTCAAGACGCGGACAATATGTTTGTATGTTATGTCAAAACAAAAGTTAAGTTTGATTTTTATTTGCAATCAATTCATCTTAGTTCAATCTAAGTTATGGCCCTTTATATGCAAACAGTAAGTTCATAATATGCCAATATGCTGATTCCTCAAATAAAAATAGATATACTGTACTGGTTAGGGACCACTTATACCAAACATCATCAAACCCGGAAGGCCCGGAAAATTCATGATCTAGTTTCTTTTTTTAGGTTCTGTGGTTGTCGATCTATCAGTCACTTTTTTATCAACATTAAATGCACGATTTGTCTATAATGAAGTAATTAAATTTATTTCCACTTTTGTAAGCAATAATATTTTAATGTCTATTTCAAGAATGTTGATATTGAAAATTTGGACTTCGAGAGTGCAATGCCTGACCTCTTATGCTAGCTATAATCATTTACAGAGTAAATAATAGGATATCCAAAAACTTCAGCATTTGCTGCTGAAATATTGTATATCATGTTAAAACATCCAAGCTTATATCTCAATTGTATCAACATCATTTACATTTCTATCTGGACACATGGAACTGTAGTATGGTCAATTTTTCTACTTGATGGGCCTCAGATCAAACATAATCAAAGTCAACATAATCAGACATTAACAAACTAGTTTGTTAGTTACAAGTAAAACCTAGCTGTACCATGTCAAAAAAAAGACCCCACCCTTGACCTTGTAAGAACCCCACCCTTGACACTGTAAGAACCCCATCCTTGACCCTGTAACACCCTCACCCTTGACCATGTAAGAACCCCATCATTGACCGTGTAGGAACCCTACCCTTGACCCTTTAAAAACCACACCTTTAACTCTGTAAAGAACCCTAACCTTGACCCTGTAACAACCACACCCTTGACCCTGTAAGACCCTCAACCCTTGACCCTTTAAGACCCTCACCCATGACCCTGTAAGAACCTCACCCTTTGACCCTGGAAGAACCTCATCCTTGACCCTGTAAGAACTCCCATCCTTGACCCCTTGACTCTGTAAGACCCTCACCATTGACCCTGTAAGAACCTCACCCTTGACCCTGTAAGAAACCCCACCCTTGACCCTGTAAGAACCTCACCCTTGACCCTGTAAGACCCTCACCCTTGACCCTGTAAGAACCTCACCCTTGACCCTGTAAGAACCCCACCCTTGACCCTGTAAGAACCTCACCCTTGACCCTGTAAGAACCTCACCCTTGACCCTGTAAGAACCCCACCCTTGACCCTGTAAGAACCTCACCCTTGACCCTGTAAGAACCTCACCCTTGACCCTGTAAGACCCTCACCCTTGACCCTGTAAGAACCCCACCCTTGACCCTGTAAGAACCCCACCCTTGACCCTGTAAGAACCTCACCCTTGACCCTGTAAGAACCTCACCCTTGACCCTGTAAGAAACCCCACCCTTGACCCTGTAAGAACCCCACCCTTGACCCTGTAAGACCCTCACCCATGACCTTGTAAGAACTATACCCATGACCCTGTTAAGAACCCCACCCTTGACCCTGTAAGACCCTCACCCATGACCCTTTAAGACCCTCACCCTTGACCCTGTAAGACCCTCACCCATGACCCTGTAAGACCCTCACCCTTGACCCTTTTAAGACCCTCACCCATGACCCCTTTAAGACCCTCACCCATGACCCTTTAAGACCCTCACCCTTGACCCTGTAAGACCCTCACCCATGACCCTTTAAGACCCTCACCCATGACCCTTTAAGACCCTCACCCATGACCCTGTAAGACCCTCACCCTTGACCCTTTAAGACCCTCACCCATGACCCTTTAAGACCCTCACCCATGACCCTGTAAGACCCTCACCCATGACCCTTTAAGACCCTCACCCTTGACCCTGTAAGACCCTCACCCATGACCCTGTAAGACCCTCACCCTTGACCCTGTAAGACCCTCACCCTTGACCCTGTTAAGACCCTCATCCATGACTCTGTAAGAAACCCATCCATGACCCTGTAAGACCCTCACCCCATGACCCTGTAAGACCCTCACCCATGACCCTGTAAGACCCTCACCATGACCCTGTAAGACCCTCACCCATGACCCTGTAAGACCCTCACCCATGACCCTTAAGACCCTCACCCATGACCCTGTAAGACCCTCACCCATGACCCTTTAAGACCCTCACCCTTGACCCTGTAAGACCCTCACCCTTGACACTGTAAGACCCTCACCCTTGACCCTGTAAGAACTACACCCATGACCCTGTAAGACCCTCACCCATGACCCTGTAAGACCCTCGCCCTTGACCCTTTAAGACCCTCACCCTTGACCCTGTAAGACCCTCATCCATTGACCCTGTAAAGACCCTCACCCTTGACCCTGTAAGACCCTCACCCATGACCCTTTAAGACCCTCACCCTTGACCTGTAAGACCCTCACCCTTGACACTGTAAGACCCTCACCCTTGACACTGTAAGACCCTCACCCTTGACCCCTGTAAAGACCCTCATCCATGACCCTGTAAGACCCTCACCCTTGACACTGTAAGACCCTCACCCTTGACCCTGTAAGACCCTCACCCATGACCCTTTAAGACCCTCACCCTTGACCCTGTAAGACCCTCATCCATGACCCTGTAAGACCCTCACCCTTGACCCTGTAAGACCCTCACCCATGACCCTTTAAGACCCTCACCCTTGACCCTGTAAGACCCTCACCCTTGACACTGTAAGACCCTCACCCATGACCCTGTAAGACCCTCACCCTTGACACTGTAAGACCCTCATCCATGACCCTGTAAGACCCTCACCCTTGACCCTGTAAGACCCTCACCCATGACCCTTTAAGACCCCTCACCCTTGACCCTGTAAGACCCTCATCCATGACCCTGTAAGACCCTCACCCTTGACACTGTAAGACCCTCACCCATGACCCTTTAGACCCTCACCCTTGACCCTGTAAGACCCTCATCCATGACCCTGTAAGACCCTCACCCTTGACCCTGTATTAAGACCCTCACCATGACCCTTTAAGACCCTCACCCTTGACCCTGTAAGACCCTCACCCTTGACCCTGTAAGACCCTCACCCATGACCCTGTAAGACCCTCACCCTTGACACTGTAAGACCCTCACCCTTGACCCTGTAAGAAACTACACCATGACCCTGTAAAGACCCTCACCCATGACCCTGTAAGACCCTCGCCCTTGACCCTTTAAGACCCTCACCCATGACCCTGTAAGACCCTCATCCATGACCCTGTAAGACCCTCACCCTTGACCCTGTAAGACCCTCACCCATGACCCTTTAAGACCCTCACCCTTGACCCTGTAAGACCCTCACCCATGACCCTGTAAGACCCTCACCCATGACCCTGTAAAGACCCTCACCCTTGACACTGTAAGACCCTCACCCTTGACCCTGTAAGAACTACACCCATGACCCTGTAAGACCCTCACCCATGACCCTTTAAGACCCTCACCCTTGACCCTGTAAGACCCTCACCCATGACCTGTAAGACCCTCACCCATGACCCTGTAAGACCCTCACCCTTGACCCTGTAAGACCCTCACCCTTGACCCTGTAAGACCCTCACCCATGACCCTGTAAGACCCTCACCCATGACCCTGTAAGACCCTCACCCTTGACCCTGTAAGACCCTCACCCTTGACCCTGTAAGACCCCCACCCATGACCTTGTAAGAACTACACCCATGACCCTGTAAGAACCCCATCCTTGACCCTGTAAGAACCTCACCCTTGACCCTGTAAGAACCTCACCCTTGACCCTGTAAGAACCTCACCCTTGACCCTGTAAGAACCCCAACCTTGACCCTGTAAGAACCCCATCCTTGACCCTGTAAGACCCCCATCCTTGGGCCTTGACCCTGTAAGAACCCCATCCTTGACCCTGTAAGAACCTCACCCTGGACTCTGTAAGACCCCCACCCTTGACCCTCTTAGAATCCCATCCTTGACCCTGTAAGAACCCCATCCTTGACTCTGTAAGAAAACAACAAAAACTGGGAGTAATATTTGTTAAAAATGTTTTATACAGTATATCAAAGAATCTACAAAATTAAAGCTTGGTTACCTCTGGTCTGATAATAAATAATATCATTTATATATTTGCAATACATCTTAATTTTTCAATGTGAAAGTACACACAATTAACAGCAATAAAGACAAAAGGGCCATGATGGCCCTGAGGTCGCTCACCTGTACATAGGCCCCCAACCCCCACACCCCCCCCTACATGCAGGGCCAATTTAACCCAAGGGCTTTTATTTGCACAAACTTGGAAGACACCCATAAGAAGATGTTTCATGCTAAACATCTAAGCTCTAGTTCATTGGGCTTTTTAAAAGAAGATTTTTTTTCAGTTTTTACTATAGACATATAGTTAAAAACAATGACACCCCTGGGGCCGGGCCAGTTTTGACCCCAGGGCTTTTATTTGAACAAACTTTGTAGACACTTACTAGAAGATGATCATGCTTAATATCTAGCTATTTGGGTTTTTTCAAAGAAGATTTAATTTTTTTGCTAAACACATATAAAGAAAATCATTGACCCCCGGGGCGGGGCCAATTTTGATCCCAGGTCTTTTATTTGAACAAACTTTGTAGACACTCACTAAAAGATGTTTCATGCTTAATATCTTAACTCTAGCTATTTGGGTTTTTTCAAAGAAGATTTTTTAAGTTTTTGCTATACACATATAAGGAAAATCAATGACCCCCGGGGCAGTGCCAATTTTGACCCCAGGGCTTTTATTTGAACAAACTTGGTAGACACCTATTAGAACATGTTTGATGCTCAATATCTTAGCCATAGCTCTTTGAGTTCTTTAAAAGAAGACTTTTTAAGTTTTTACTATATGCATATAGGGAAAATCAATGACCCCCGGGGCGGGGCCAATTTTGACCCCAGGGCTTTTATTTGAACAAACTTGGTAGACACCCATTAGAACATGTTTGATGCTAAATATCTTAGCTCTAGCTCTTTGGGTTCTTTAAAAGAAAATTTTTTAAGTTTTTACTATATGCATATAGGGAAAATCAATGACCCCCGGGGCGGGGCCAATTTCGACCCCAGGGCTTTTATTTGAACAAACTTAGTAGACACTCACTAGAAGATGTTTCATGCCAAATATCTAAGCTTTAGCTCTTTGAGTTCTTTAAAAGAAGATTTTTTAAGTTTTTACTATATACATATAGGGAAAATCAATGACCTCCCGGGGCGGGGCCAATTTTGACCCCAGGGCTTTTATTTGAACAAACTTGGTAGACACCCATTAGAACATGTTTCATGCTAAAAATCTTAGCTCTAGCTCTTTGGGTTCTTTAAAATAAGATTTTTTAAGTTTTTACTATATTCATATAGTGAAAATCAATGACCCCCTGGGGCGGGGCCAATTTTGACCCCAGGGCTTTTATTTGAACAAACTTGGTAGACACTCACTAGAAGATGTTTCATGCCAAATATCTAAGCTCTAGCTCTTTGAGTTCTTTTAAAGAAGATTTTTTAAGTTTTTACTATATGCATATAGGGAAAATCAATGACCCCCCGGGGCGGGGCCAATTTTGACCCCAGGGCTTTTATTTGAACAAACTTGGTAGACACCCATTAGAACATGTTTCATGCTAAATATCTAAGCTCTAGCTCTTTGGGTTCTTTAAAAGAAGATTTTAAAGTTTTTACTATATGCATATAGGGAAAATCAATGACCCCCCGGGGCGGGGCCAATTTTGACCCCAGTGCTTTTATTTGAACAAACTTGGTAGACACTCACTAGAAGATGTTTCATGCCAAATATCTAAGCTCTAGCTCTTATGGTTTTTTAAAAGAAGATATTTAAAGTTTTTTCTTTCGTTGCCATGGCAACCAGAGTTCTGCATGGAATTAAATTCTTTGAACAATTTTTAAAGGTGACCACCAAAGGAACATTCCTGTGAAGTTTGGATGAAATTGGCTTAGTGGTTTAAGAGGAGATGTCATTTAAAGTAAAAGTTTATGGACGGACGGACGACGGACGGACGGACGCCGGACGAAAAGCGATCACAAAAGCTCACCCTGTCACTTTGTGACAGGTGAGCTAAAAAAACATGACAATTCAGTAGGATAAAATCAAATTTTTTATAAAAAAAAAGATATATATTAAAAAATAGAAAAAATGAAAAAAAAAAAATGTGGGAAATCATTATGTAAGTTAAAATTTTTAGCAATGGTTCATAGTATCGTACACTGTCCCCATTATATATATTTGTACATGCAGTTTTTAACCTTTAAACTTGACTAACCTATTCCATCAGTATCAAGCCAGGCAAGCCGGCACATCTGGTGGTGGGGGGGGGGGGGCTCTCTACTATAGTGCTGGTTGCCCAATTTTTGTATTTTTATATTGAAATTCCTTAAACTTTGTATACACAGTTCCAAATTCACAAACTAGACAAATGCATTATACTAAGCCAACAAGGTTAATGTAAATTACAAAAACAAGAAACATGCCAAAAAAACCAAGGTTTTCAAACAAGAAACCATTCTGTTTATTTTTAATTAACAGTGACCTTGACTTTGACCCTATGGTGTCTGAAAGCAATCCCAGACAAGGTCTATCCACATAGGCCTCATATATTCCAAGTTTGGTAAAAATATCTTGTTCCTACCTCTTATTATTGGCCAGAAACCACCTGTAGACACCTGACCAACCAAACCGACCAACCGAACATCCCACCATTGGTCAAACAAGGATTCTCAAAATTGAAAATAATTTTAAAACTGGATCAAAATAATAATATAGTCACATGATTAGATCAGTATTAATTCAAGCAATTATCACAGTATTGCAAGCAATACATTATCCCCCCCTCCCCCGAAC